>NW_016107362.1:4032977-4072824 GCF_001604975.1 Cebus imitator
AGAAAGAAAAGATTTGGCTTCTGATATCTGAGTCTTTTAAATTTTGTTCCATCTGATTATTTCATGTCATATAATTGTCTTAGGTTATTAACTAATTTTAAAACATACAGTTTTCATTAGTTTTATGAACATGTTTTTCAGTTGTTCAATGAATATGTTTTCATTGTAGGGATGTTATTCTGCCCTTTTTGTTTGTGTGTTTTGTTTTCCCTAATGTTAACTTTATATGGAGTTTGATCTTTGTATTAGTTTGCTGGGGCTATTAATGCAAATACCACAGACTAGGTGGTTTAAATAACAGAAGTTTGTTGACTCACAGTTCTTGAGTTTATAAATTTGAAATCAAGGTGTTGGTAGAATTTGTTCTGTCTGAGATCTGTGAGGCGAAGATCTTTTCCAGGCTTCTCTCCTAGATTCTCATAATTCCTTTGCTTGTGGTGTAACAACTCAAAATCTTCACATATAATTTTTCCTGTCTGTGTATCTATCTTCAAATTTTCTTTTAATTAGGAAACTAGTCATGCTGAATTAGGGCTTACCTAATGACTTACCTTCCATCATTGATTAACTCATAAAAATCCTGTCTCCAAATAAGATCACATTCTGGGGGTTAGGACTTCAGCATATGAAATGTGTGTGGACATAATTCAGCTTAACTATTTTGATACTTTTCTATTGATCAATTTGGTTTTCTTAAGCTTTTAGAAGACTACATGGTTCAGGTTACCTTTTCTATCTTGGTAGACCTTCTCTTCTGGTTTTTGTGTAGTGGGTGACCAAATGCCTGGTGACTTGATTTTTAATATTTCCTGGTTCTTTTACTTCTCCCACTTTTATGTGAACTTTCACTTTCTATTATCATTTTAATATTAAATTTTCATTCCACTCTTAGCATTCTCTCCTTAATATGGGCACCATCCTGAAAAGGAGTTCTGAATGATGAGTTTCACATGTTCATAAATGACTACTCTAGCCCCCTACAGATCCTACCAGGAACTTCTTGTACTCACCCTTCTATCAACTGAGCAAAACCCCTACCCATTTCAGCTGTTGTTCTGAAGTTGTCTCAACATGCTTTCCAAGGTGTAGATCTAGATTATTTTGGACCTCCTGTTTCTTGGGTCTGTCATCTAACTTGTTACCTTTTGCTTTCTCCTGAACATATGCTGACACCATGAAGGCATTTTTTTTATTGTGTATTGTATTTCAAGTTCATGAAGATACCTTATCAACTAGTTTAGTTTCAGGAGTTATCCGTGAGTTTTTCATTTGCAATTTATTTTTTCTACTTCTTTTAGGTAGGGAGTTGAAAAGACCAATATATATATATGTTACTATTGTTAATTTTCAGTATCAGTCCTGTAACAAGGAATTTGCTTGGCTTACACGAATGTATTCAGTAATTCCAGTATTTCTTCCTTGCAACAGAATACCAAAGCATAAAGAAGCCAATGGTCAATTTTTGATTCTAAAATAGTCTTTCAAAACTTCTAAAAATCACTGCTGTTTCCAAAAAAAGAATTTTTTTTTTTATTGTCTAGAGTATGGTAGCTACAATCTAAGATGTAAAGTTATTTTAAAACAAACACCAGATATAGAAAGAATGTTTGCTAACTTATGGGCCATAATTTCTACTCTAGACTTAGTAAGGATTTCATGACTGGTCTGGAAGTGACCTAAGGGAACTGGAAAACAGAATCTAAAATTGCTGGAAATCTCTGGGAGGGCACTTTGATCTGAGTTCTGAGGTGCAGAATGTAATACAGTGTATATTGTAGTAGCATGTGAGTGTAGAGATGATGCCTATTCTAATTCCTTCATAGAATCCTGATAGAGAGGAGCTCAGCAGAAGCATCCTTAGCTGACATGCTGCAGCAATAGTAGAAGAAAATTGACTTTGGCAGGGGGCAGTGGCATGGAGTGAGAACCTTGCTGTCTTTCCTGTGGAATCAATGGGAAAAGCAGCCACTGGCCCAGTGGCCTTGGAGAGGGCACACCAATTTGTCAAGTCAGAGGCAAGCACTCAGAAGTCTTTCAGCAGTGATAAGAGACTACAAAAGCTGTGACCGATTTGGACTGTACCAGCAGAGTTGAGACGAGATTTTTGTGGAATTTCAGCAAAGAGAAGGAAAAAGCCAGGAATCGTGCAGTTTTGGCATATGCTGGACCTCAGCAGATGTCAATAGGTGACCAAATACAGACCCCTAATCTTATTTCATTGCATGGAATAGAATTGCAGAGATAAAATCCGGTGTGATTTTGAAAACTCTAAAGTGACTATATTCTTTTTGTTACTATAATGTTGACTTAAGTTAAAATAATACTTGAGTTATGGGTGAAACCAACAAAAGTTTTTTTTTTGTTTGTTTTGTCTTTTTTTTTTCCTATATTCAAAATGTAATAATTCACCTTTTGTTCTTTCATGTTCTGTTGAGGCCATCTTTTCCAGATAGCCCTTGATGGTTGAAATGGAAGTGAGGGATGTTAAGGTTGAAGAAGATAAAAAGGAGGAAGGGCTTTTGAAATAAATAAATACATTGGTTAAAATTAATGCTTGTAACTTGAAAACATCAACATCCTATATTGAATATTTTAAATAATAATGTTCATATAATTGATATACAGTGTTCCCTCTTAGAATTTGTCTCTAATGTATAGAAAATAAAATCTTAATCTACTTGGAATTCCAGCAACTATATATTGTAAAACATTAAAATTTTCCCAATAACTGAAGTTTCACTTTTTGACATTTTAATTTAACTTAAATTTTTGTAGAGACAGAATCTGCTATGTTGCCCAGGCTGGTTGAGTCTTAAACTCCTGGGCTCAAGAGATCTTCCTGACTCAGCTTCCCAAGTGGAATTACAGGCAGGAGCCATCATGCCTGGCCTCTGACATTTTACTTTTCAAACACTGACAGTTTTACAGTTTTATTGTTTTCTACCTGGATTTTTTTTTCCTGTATATATTGCAGATCATCTACACTAATAAATAATACAGAATAGCATGGAAATAGAGTTGAAACTCTACTTCAAGTGTCATGATCTCAAAAGTCAAAACTCATTATTTGATAACCCTTGTTTTTCTGGCCCAAAGCAGCAGTAGAGTGTGTGGTGATAAGTCAGGATCTCTAGTATTTCTACTCAAAAGCCTTTGAGAAGAAATGCCATAAAGGAGCCTTCTTGTAGAAAGTAGAAGAGGCATGAGAGTAATTACCTATCTAATAAAAATGGCACATTTGTCAAACCAGGTTCACACGAATAAGAACCGTTATCCCGTAACAAACTTTGCTAACAATATCAAATATTCAAGTTGTCAAGAGGTACAGTGAACCCAGGCAGAAGACAGACGTACAAGAGTGGTTGATCAGATGTTTCTTTTGCTACGTTAGTTATTTACTCTCTGACTCAAAGAGGGCATAGGTGACCCTCTGACCCAGAGAGTGCATAGGTGAGTTTCCAAGTGAAGAATGTGAAATACTACCTGACACAGCTTGGAGCATGTAATTTGTGAAACTATTCTACATTATACATCAGTGTGTATAACATTTTCCATAAATCCATGGATTCTGACTTTGTTTACCAAAAGCGAATGCATCGTCCATAAATGAAAATTTTCTTCCTAGCAAATACCATTTGCCTACTACCAGGAAGGACAGTTTTTAGTCTATGCTACAGGAGAGTAGACTATGCCATATGATTTTACCTCAGTGCCCCCCACCTGCTAGTAAAGGAAGTGAATGGATTACAGAAAGTTCTGTTTAACCCCTGCCACCTCAATTACCAACAGACAATAGCTACTTGCATAGACTTTTGTTTATAACTAGCATTGAATACTGAGTGTATGCTTATTTCTCTGTAGAAAATAACTTTAATATTGGAAAGAATCCTCAAGATAAACTTCCTTGACACACATGTGTGCGTGCGCACGCACGCACACACGCACACACACACACACACAGCATTATCTCATAGAAATGCAGCATCATCATTCTATTTTGATTTTTATCTCTTTTTAGCAGCTATACTGCTGAAGAACTCCGTTTTTCATAACGTGTCTCAGAAATCATTCTAAGCTCTCTTTTTATATTGTTAAAGAGCCTACAGCTCAATCTTGGGCTTCTTTCTTGTGGCTTCTCATATAATTCCATGATGACAGATACCATCAATGTATAACTGAAACACCCACTTATATAATTCTCCCCTAAGCTTTAGCCTGGTATGTCAACTACCTTCTATATACCTAGACTTGAGGATCTGATATGTATATCCAACCTAACACACACACACACACATTCACACACACACATTCATGCACACACACTCATGCAAACACACTTTGTTTTATAAAATTTGTTCTTTGTTGTTTTGTCAATATTTCCCATTTCAGTTAATGCCACAATTTATTTATTTAGTTGTTAATATAAAAATAACAAAATTATAATTGAATCTTTCTTTACTCATCCTCCACATTTAATTCATAACTGCACCTGGTCCATTCTCTGTCACTATTTCTTCTTTCAGTCTTCACTGCTAAAGCCTTGGAACAAAACACTAATTTAGACTCTGCATTACAGCAATAATTTCCCAGTAATTTCTGATCTTCCACTCCTGTGCCACATTGATGTTGTTCTGGGTTCAATTTTGTTCCCCCCAAATAATACATTGAATTCTAACATCTGTTTCCTCAGAATGTGACCTTATTTGAAATGAATATGGTAGGCACACATAATAATAAATAATAAATACTTCTTAGATAAATGAATAAAATACTTTTGTAATAATATTAAAAAGAAGGTTAACATAATTCTGCATATTGTCAACCTTCTGTATTTCCTTATGCTGTGCTCTAAAGCATTCTCTTAGACTTCTTCACTTGGAAACACTTGTCTGTTCTCTATTTGTGCCTTCAATGAATGGTACTATATTTGCTCAAATTTGTTCATGTTTTATATTCTTAGCCACCAGCTCATGATTTAGACTGTATTAGTGGAGTTCACCTCCAGTTACATCTTTAATTTTCATAATTTTTATGAAAAGTTTAAACTTTTTATGCCACTTTAAAAATTATTGTCATTAGATAGATCTAGAAAGTCATTTCTGAGGGTGATTGTCGATAATATCTTTACTTCTTCATGCTATACTCTTGCTTCTATTCTTATATGAGTGTGAAAGGCCAATAACAAGACTTGATAGAATTGTTTGGGAAATAATGGCAGATTTTGAGGCAGGTTGCTTCTTATATGAGTAAATCCCATGTCATGTATTCATGAAATTTGAAGCATCTGTTCTTTTTTTTAAGGAACATTGTTTCTCCCTGGCTTTTAATATTATTTTCTGTTGAAATTTTTAGAAAGTTACCTTTTGGATAAGTAAGTCATTAGATATTGTAATTGGTTCATCTTTTTATGTATTCATTTATCCAAAGTTTTTCTCTTCATTTTTTTTTACATTTAAATCATTTTCCCAAAAATATGAAAAAAATATCTATGTATATACATGCTGTGTGAGTGATGTAAGGTGGCCAGCTGTCCTGATTATCTTGTACTCAGGACTTTTACCAGTAAAGCCAGGAAAGCCTTGGGAAAAGTGAGATGGCTGGTCATCCCAGTGAGTTGAGTATATTATATTCAGTGGTATGAGTATATTGTATTTGAGGTGAGTATATTGTATTTGTCTCTGATATAAAGATATTTTGTGTATTATCACTTTTAAAATGCACTCATAGTGATTATATAATATGAATTTTATTATCTTTATAATCCAAATAAGAAAGAGCATTTGCTATGTGTCCAACTCTATACAATTCATCTCTGCTAGAGCTTGAGTTTGAGCCTAGCTTTATCTACTTTCAGAGTCTGAGATCTCCAAATTATACAGGAATAGAGGAACTCCCACTAGATAAAATGATGACTTATGAAAAGTGACCTAATAAAAAATCCCCCAACAGACAACAGGTTTTCCTGTCGTTTGAGTATTCTTATGATTTGTGCAGATATTATTAACTATTTATATATAATTATCTCATTTATACAAAAATGAGAAATATGTGATATAAAATTTTATGAAGCCTGTCTAAAATTAAAGTACTTTTGTCAGAATGGGTCTACCTTTCTCTGAAGACTGCATATGTCTTTTTAAACTGCTGCAATCATGTTAAAATTTCTATTAAAATGCTTAAGTATAATTGAACAAGAAATTCATATCGGATTTCATTGTGTACGTTACTTGGTCTCTTAAGGTTAAAAAATATATATTCTCATGTATTTCTATACAAAATTCTGTTTAGAGCCAGACTGTAATAAAATGAGCTGATTAAAAATTATGTCACAAATAGAACAATTTAAACTATCACTAAATTAGCTGTACATATTATGTACACATAACAGCTTGAAACTGAAAAGCAAAAAGCAATAACGATAAAATTGTTACATTTCATATTATTCCTTAATTATCAGAAAATTTCTTAAGTGCTTAAATATGGTTAGAGAAATATTGCATATCATTAATATTTAAATATACTATAGATGTATTTTATATTTGGCATGAAATAATAAAGAAGTAAATGCAATAACCATAGACAATATGTAAAGATTTGAATTGTACTTTTTAAACAATTAAAAATTTAAAGCATTTATGCATATTTCAGCTTATAATTATTTGAAGAAAATATTTCCAGTGGTTTTTCATTTATCTAATGTATATTTTATTTTATTTTACTTTATTGTATTTTTTAAAACAGGAACATAGCCTCTGTGCCCAGACACGTTTTGGAAGCCCAGTCTGCCCACTTGTGAAATGTGTAGCCATCGATAAATTTTTTAACATCTCCAGTGTCTTGGATTGCTTGTTCTATGGTTCCTACTCCTTCAAGAGGTTGAGTGGGTTAATATCTTCAAGTCACTTAGATCTGTGGCTGATATAATGAGCTTACTCACATGTCATTTGATATATAGTGATTGATTTTTTAATGAACCAATAGATTATATGATGACATTGTACTATTCTAAATACAGGCTTTATATTAGGATTATTGTTAGCACACTTTGAAACATCTCAAGTGTACTGTTGGTGAAATTAGAACATAAGTAATAAATGGGTTTGTATTTCTTTAGTGAGGCTGACCATCAATGTTTACTTTCTTCCATGCAAATTGAAATGAAAGGTGCTATTTCTCCCTGTTAAGTGTTGAGCTGACACATTCCACACACTTGTGGAAAGTACTGTTTCTGATCATGTCCCAGAGGCACAGCAGTCAGCAAAAAGGTTCTTAGTCCTGTTAGCCTGAGGAATGTGTGTCTCTAACAGATTGCCAGGAAAGATTAACTGCTGTGGGTAGAACAGCTGCTGGTTCAAACAATTTTGATCTTTTTATATCTTGTGTTCATTCTGTTTCCAGGTGGAATTGGCCCACTTGTTAAGGAAAGCTGTAGGTAGTCCAGCTGCTGGTTCAAAAAGTCTGGTCTTCTATATGTTTCGTCCATTGTGTTTTGACAGGGAATTGACCCAGTTGTTTTCGGAAAGCCCCCAAGGGAAAGTTTTTACAAAATAGTTTTATAACCTTTTCAAGGAGACAAATACACCTCCCATTTTTACTTCTTTTGGCTAGTAAAATAGGCCATTCAGGAAACCCCATTGTAAAACTTCTGTCTTACAGTGCACTGAAGGGAGTATTACACAGTTTAGTAATTTAATGAGGGAATGAATAAACACTTTTATGTTCTATTTTTTTGTTTTGTTTTGTTTTTGTTTTAAATGGAGCATTTCGTCATTATAGTGGTGAGTGCTGTCTTCGTTTGTTTGTAGAAAGAATTTGGTATTTGTAAAACACTGAAAGGAAATTGTTTGGGTGAAGCATGCTTTAGAGAAAAAGGGTTCTTACAACAAGAATTTTCTAAACTCATAATACATAGACTGGCTTTGGGATTGTGCATATTAGTCTTTTAAACATTTTAAATCATTAAAAAGAATGTATATTTTATACGTGTATATTTGTATATGTGTATATTTTCAGTAATAATATCCAGATGCTATTTATAGTTGCAGGTTATTAAAGTGAAAATCCATCTGCTCCTCTGAGTTTTAGATTATAGATATTTTCCAAAGAAATACTGCTTTTGATGACTCACCTCCATTGAATAAAAGCTACATGCAAAATTATTATCATAATGACTAGAAAAATAACTTTCTAGCACATTTATTATTCTTTCTGGAAAATTACTGCATTGTAACAAATCTATATAAAAATCTCTTACCTATATTGAAAGCTTCAGTTGACTCTAATATAATTTATATATTTTGGCATGTCTGATATCATTGTACTTCTCAAATAGCAGATCATGTCTGAATACTGTGATAAGAAATATACAACAAAAGGCTAATATCTTTTCTTTTTTTTTTTAGAGATAGTATCTTGCTTTGTCACCCAGGTTAGGGAGTAGTGGTGTGATCTGGGCTAAGTGCAACCTATACCTCCCAGATTCAAGGGATTCTCATGCCTCAGCCCTCTGAGTAGTTGGGATTACATGAGTGTACCACCATACCTTGCTAATATTTTGCATTTTTAGCAGAGACAGGGTTTCATCATGTTGGCCAGGCTGGTCTCAAACTCCTGACCTGATGTGGTTCTCCCGTCACAGCTTCGCAACGTGCTGGAATTGCAGCCATAAGTCACTGTGCCTGGCCTAAGGCTAATATCTGAGTAAATATTAATAGTGTAAAATAGTGTGCATGTAGCTTATTAACTCATTTAGTTTCAAAATAAAAGTCATAATTTAACCAATGATTAGATAAATGAGCCATCGTAAATGCAGAGAAAAATGATGATGAAATATGTTTCGTCCCATGACTGTTTTGAATACCAGTATATCCCTAGCAAGGAACAGCATCTGACATAGAGTGAATGCTCAGTAATTAATAAGGCATTGATAAATAAGAAAAATCATTTCTGATTCATTGTAAGTCTACTCCTTAATATAGGAATTAGTTACTGTATAGGTAAATAGCTACAAATAAAGATACTATTAAACAAACATCTATCTTCACAATTCTATGATTTCTGCTAATGCCCCTAAAAGAGTTAACTTAATTCTCTGGTAAATGAACTAGGGGGTGGTAATGTATTTAAAAATATAAACAAAGACATTCTAGAAATAACAAAGTAGTTGGTATTGGATGAATACTGCTGCAGAGAGCAATTGCAAACACTGTACAAAATATAAATGAACTCTTCAAAGGTATTGAGAGATGACCAAAGCAAGCAAATGTAAAAGAGAATCAACTCTCGAAAGAAGAAAACTATAGACACAAAATTAATGACATTTCCTGAAAGTCACTTCTCAGTCAGTGTGGCATTTGGCAGCTTAAACTAAGAGGTAGGCTGTCCCAGCTTTGTTGACTTGAGATGTCAGAAGAGAGGGTTTAGGCATGTTAGAGTGGCTGACAATTGAAGGGAGAATTCAGGAAAGAAGGGAGCCCTAAAATGTGTAGAGCAACTTTCTTCAAATTTTTCTTGACCGTGAACTTTATGTGTTTGGAATTCTTGCCTTTGTCAGCCTGGGCTGCTATGACAACACCATAGATGGGGTGACGACAGAAATTCATTTCTACTAGTTTTGGTGGTTGCAAAGTCAAAGCTTGTGGTGCCACTGTGATTGGGTCTGCTGAGGGCCCTCTTTCTGGCTTGCAGATGGGCAATTTCTTATTGCCATCATATGAATTTTTTGAGGAACAAACATTCATTCCATAGTACTTCTAAATGATAGCTGGAAAGGCAAGAGATCTAGAAAAATACTTCACCTATTCTTATTGCAGTAGAAACTAACTTTGCTCTTTGACTTCTATCAAGTCAGATGGACTTGATGAATACCTCAGGTACCACAGATCTGCGTTACCCAATGTTAAAATCAAACGTCTATACATTCCTGGTGGTCACTTAGCAATTTACATGCTTGCCAGGACAATAATCAAGCTTCCTTCGGCAATATAACAGAACCAAGTGCTCTAGAATGTGTTATCCATAATGTCCACTGTAAATAAAAAGTCACCAGGCATTTGAAGGATGAGCAAATGTGGTGTATAGTTAAGAAAAAAGCAGTCAATAGGAACAGATCCCAAAATGACCCAGGTGTTAGAATTAGTAGACAAATTATAAAGCAGCTATTGTAAATACACTCAATGACTTAAAAGAGGGTCATAATGGCTAAATTGATGAGAAGTCTCACTATGAAATGGAACTACAAGAAAATATAAAATTGAAATTTTAGAACTGAAAAATAGAAACTATTGAATGGGTTAAGCAGTATGTTGGTAATGAAAGAATAAAGCTGTCCCAATTAAGCTGAGACAGTATCAATTCATTTAAGAACTGAGCAATAGGATTTATCTAACATGAAGGAACAACATGAAAAACAGAGAAAAAGAATTTTTAAAAAATCAACAGAAAAACTTGAATGACAAGCAGAACAGTGTTAGACAATCTAACACTTGTGATATAGTTCAAAACAGCAGCCTATGCCTAGCTATACTTTACATCATTTCATTTCCTAGTTGTTTCCTTTTTAAATTTTAAACATATCTGTAATTATCTCACATAAAAACATGGTTGATTTTTTATTGTTTTTATGTCTGTACTACAAAAATGAAGTTAGCTTTGACAACTAACTTCACTTATGTAGTACAGACATAAAAACTGGACTTTTTCTGGGGCTACCCACTTTTTTTTGCTCTGGAAGATCACACAGTCTGACTTCTCCATAATATTAAAATGGAAATCCAAGGCAAAGAGTGTGTGCGTCCCTAAAAATTTCAGCCTTTGGAATACACCTCACTTTCTGTGACTGTTTGCTTTACAAACTTTATGCATTCAGAAACCTAAATAAGATGATACCATTATTACAGAACACCAGGAGAAATGAAGAGCCTTCTTGGTTGCTAGAGGTGTTTGGACTGTGCTGGTCCCTCACATCTCTCAGATTCAGACTGAGAAACTGGGTGTGTTGGCTTTCCTTTAAATCATTTGTAGCTCCTTGATTGGCGTGGTCTGCCTAATCTACCTCGACTGATCAACTTTAGCACTTTGAATGTTCTAAAAGCTACTAATTTATTCAATCAACCAATCACTTAAGTATTTCTTTATTATACAGATATTATTAAGCTCCACTATGTGCTAGTGCTGATTTTTGTATTTGTGTTAATATCAGTGAATAGAATCCTCCTATGTGGCATTTTCATTGTGATGGTAGTTAACAGGAAAAAATAAGTAAGTTACATAAAAAAATCAAATAAATAAGAAAGGTTAGGAATGTTGGGCATTAACATTTTCAATAGATTAGTCAAAGGAAACTCTCACTGAAGAAATATTATTTGAGCAAAGACTTGAAGAGGATGCACAAAGGGGGAAGATATGAGCAGCATATATATATAAATATATATATATATATATATATATATGTATATATATATATATATTTTAGTAGAGACAGAGTTTCACCATATCGGCCAGGCTGGTCTTGAACTTCTGACCTCGCAATCCACTTGCCTTGGCCTCCCAAACTGCTGGGACTACAGGCATGAGCCACTGCACCCAGCCTATAGAAGTATATTAAAGGAAAAATATTATTGGTAGAGAAAGAGCCAGTGTGAGACCCTGAGGTGTACAGGAGAAGATTAGGAGAAGTCAGGAAGGGGTACAACTAATTTAGGCCCTGTTAGACATTCTAAAATATTTGGCTTTTACTCTGCCAAAAGTGGGCAGCCATTGGTGGGTTTGAACAGAAAGGTATAGGTTAAGTTGCATTTTGAAAAAAGACCACGATAACTGCTTGGTTAAGAACGGACCATACCGGAGTTCCAAGTAGGTACAAGGCTGTTAGGAGCCCATTACGGTAATACGCAATGGACTTAACTCTCTTCTTTTAAGGTGGCATTGTGACAGTTAAATTTGCTTCTCTGGTTTATAAAGTGTAGGTCACTTTTCAGTTGTTTGTTCTATAGAAGGCCTCAGAACTGATTTATATATTAACCATCTTCCAAATGATTAGAATTTGTCACTTGACATAGGTTGGATGAAGAGACAGACCACAAAATCATTTTTTTTCTCTACTTTTGTTATCAGTTTCAGCATCCTGGGGAGACAGATTTCCTTTGACGTACAGTGAAATTACCTGTTTTTCATATTAAAATCGGTGAAGACCTTCACTTTACCTTACCAAAAGTTATGGCAATGTTTTATAAGTTTAGGTCGGCCCGTCGTTTTGCAAATGCAGAAGAATTTGGAAGTGCTCTTCAGGTGGAAGGCGAGCACAATTTTCAAACATTTAGATTTCTTATCACTCAGCTCTCATATGCTTATTGCAAAAAATATGTGGATGTGTTTTATATTCATTAATAATACAGACATCTTTTGCTTCTATTTGTGCCTTGACAAATGAATTGATGTTTGATGGTTAATTAATTTTAAGAATGGTAAATGTTCAATCACTTAAGCAAAACTGTGTGAGCAAAGCTCAGCAAAGCTACCAACACGAGTCAAGAATGCTACAACACACACACGTACACACAAACACACGCACACACACACACACACAAACTAACACTAATGATGTCATCATTATGTATTCTAATTCAAAATGGAAGTTAGCTCTGACAGTTTACATTTCTGCTGAGGCTACTGGCTTTTCCTGGTCTAAAAGCCATATTAGGCATAGGATGAATTCAACTTTAAAATGCTTTTATGTCCTGTTCTCATATGAGTTAAGCATATTCATTTTGTTATTACACAGATACAAGTTGAAATTAAAATTTGTACTTTACATACATGTGAACTTGGAAAAGTTACTAAACTTTTCTAAACTTCAGCTCTCTGTACTGTAAAATGGAGATATTACAATCTCTATTGGCATGAAAGAAATTAAATAATACATATAAAGAGCTTAACACACTTTCTATCACACAGAAGATATATCATCATGATTGTTATTATCAGCAAAGTTCTTTATGTTAGGATTATAACTATATTATGTGACGAATTCTCACCACACAGGGAAAAGCAGCATATGCGTCTCTCAATAAAGATGACTTTGCTTGAAATAAGTACATAAGTAGACAGTAGAGATAATTTTAAGTAGTTGTACAAAGAGATACAAAAATATACCACGTTAACTTCAAAGCAAAGTATATATTTAAAGAGGGATTTCAAAATACTAGGCTATGCTTTCTTCAGCACATGTTTTTAACCTTGATTTCAAGACACCTAGTTGAGCAAAGACCAAAACTCTGTGTCCATATTCTGTTTGTCAAAGAAATAGTTAGACAGCTTGGGCATAACAGAGAGGAAATTCACTTTCAGCTCTCAGGATGAGAAAGACAAAAAGCATATATATATATATATATATGAAAAAGAAAGTAGATTTAGCCACTGCTCACATCTCTTCAGCTGCTCTTCTAAAGCTTTCAGAGCTGCTGTTCTGAAATACTGCTGCCATTTCTGTTAACCTCAATATACAGTTTTAGGAGAAAAATATAATTGTTTTTCAATGCTATTAAGAATTATTTTATAGACTGTCTCTTTTTCTAGTTTGGAGAGTAAAACTCAACACAAAATCATAATTTAGCACACAAATACATAGAGTCGTTATAGATAACGTACCTTTTTGTCCTGAAGATTGCTTATATTTGATATTCTTGATAATTTTATGTGCTATTTGAGTGTTAGAGCATTTAACTAAGGAATTCAATTTTAGTAGAGGCATGTTGGCTCTCCATTTATATCCTGAAGCGTGAAGACTAATTACCTTAGTTTATTTAGATGGCTACTAGCAGTATAATTGGTCATAAAGTTATATGTTCCTTTTCAAAATTCAGACACAATATTTGACTAAACTGCCTGCATTAGAAATTACATTAGCAGATAACATTTTTTGTTTTGAAACAAGTCATTTTGAGGGGGCATTTGCATGTATAAGTTTTATTTATATTTACCTTCTTTTACTGAAATAGATTTTTCAAGATTGTAAGAAAAGGTACAAATTGATTTTTGTTACAGAATAAGCTGATTGGTTGTTTATAATAACCATTAAACTAAATTAATTTAGAAACAGAAATATGAATTCCAATTATTGCAAAGAATGACTATTTCACGTTTTTTATATCTAATTATTACACATCTTCATTCACAATCCTTTCTGTAGATGATCATGTGTTTTTTCTTCCTAAAGAAATTAGAAGCTATCTTATGGAAACTCTGCAAATTTCTACTACAGTGCACAGGACTTCCAGGCCCCATGCTATAAATATTTTTTTTTAATTAGAAGAAGTGGTCTTTTCTCAGTCCATCTATTATCCTATTGATCTATCTCAGTCCACAATTTAGATCATCTCCTAAATTGTGTTTTGAACCTGTGCTCTCCAAACTTATCTAGAATTTTAGGCTAATTATCCTGAATCCCTTTTTTTGCAGTAATTAACATCTCTTTTATAACTGCACTATTCCAATCAATATTATCACATGGGCTATTCTGTCTGCTTAAAATACATTGTTTTAAATATTTGTATATTTATTTGCTTGTTTATTTGTTTTAGAGATACGGTCTCATTCTGTCAGGCTGGAGTACAGTGTTGTAATCATGACTCACTACACCTTCATACTCCTGGGCTCAAGCCATCCTCCCACCTCAGCCTCCTGAGTAGCTGGGACTACAGGAATTCATGACCATGCCTGGCTAATTAAAAATTTTATTCCCAGGCTTGTCTCAAACTCCTGGGTTCAAGAGATTCTTCCACCTTGGCCTTCTAAAATGATTGGAATAGACGCAGGAGCCACCGCACCTGCCTTCTCTGCCTGAAAGATATAATTCTTCATTGGAACCCACACCTAACTTCAGAAAATATACTATCTCTTTTCTCTCTTTTTGACTGACTTCTCATTAAACTTCCCATCACTATTCAATTCACCGAAATATGAATTTGCTTTCATCACTTTGCTGATGCCATCCTTGCTTATTCAAGAATAACCTTCATATTTCTATATTGAAAATACATTTTTAATGCATTTTATTGTTTATCTTTCACTTTTTATTGAAGCCTTCTGGACTTCTGAATTTCATAAGATGACTCTCTTCTTTCACCTTACATATTGCTGGCTACTATTTCTAAAGCCTTTGTGTGTTCCCTGTCCTCTATATCGGAAGTTCGAGTCCTTCTAGGAATGATCCTAGAAGCTTTTTCTGCTACAGACTTTCCTTAGGCAATAACATAAACATTCAGAACTTAAATTTAATCCATAAAATCTAAACATAATTGTATTATCTGATTTCATTTCCATATGCCTCAATTCTCATCAAGCCAATTCTAAATCACCTTATCTTTTTCAAAATTCCAAATAGATTTAGATTTTCTAGAAAAAAAGTATAAAAAATAACTCCCCAAAATGAAAGAATGGAAAATGTGTCTTGGTTTTTTCCACTTTTGAATAGACCACATAAAATTATGTACAAATAATTGAATAATCTCTCAGCAGAGATCCTCTACTCCAAGAGAATTTTTAATGATCATACAGAGGTAGTATGATAGCTATCCATAGTTAAGGTTAATACAAAAAAGAGGCACTAGATGTGCATATATAGTTGTGCAATTTTAATATCATGCTTATAATTAGTGGTTTTGAAAGCTTTTAAGAAAGAGTTTCTATAATATCTGAGTAAGATCAAGTTTTATTTCCTTAGATTTATTGATTTAATAAATGAAACTCTGAAAATCCTAGAGAGATTTAGCCAAGGTCCAATTCTTTAAGTTCATACCAATTCTCTCATTTGTTTTGATTTATCATGGTCTTGGATTTTATAATTCTCTACTTGCAAAATTAAATTAAATTGCTTAGCCTGCACTTATTATCTTGTCCCAGGCTCTCTGCCCAGTGGACTTATGATATTATTACTTATTCAGACTTAGGCTTCCCATTAAAAACAAAAAATGGTTTAATTAAGGCTTAAAGGAATAAGGAGTTCATATAATGTGTGTGTGTGTATATTTCATGTTTCCTGCAGTTTTTATGTCAAAAAATGTTTTTTCAGTAATACTTTGTACCATGAGCAATAAGCTCACCTATAAAACAAATGATAAATACATTACATTATTATTCCCTTTTTTGAGCTCAGTGATTTTAGTGTTATTCTCTTATTTGAGACAAACATTATTTTAAAAAACATTATAAGGAAAGAGTAGAAAATAGCTGTTTATTGGTGCTCATTAAAAAGTCAGGAGACAAGATGCTGGAGAGGATGTGGAGAAATAGGAATCTTTCTACACTGTTGGTGGGAGTGTAAATTAGTTCAACCACTGTGGAAGACAGTGTGGTGATTCCTCAAGGATCTAGAACTTGAAATGCCATTTGACCCAGCAATCCCATTGCTGGGTATATAGGCAAATAATTATAAATCATCCTATTACAAAGACACATGCTCACATATGTTTATTGCAGCACTATTCACAATAGCAAAGACTTTGAACCAACCCAAATGCCCATCAATGATAGACTGGATAAAGAAAATGTGGCACATATACACCATGGAATACTATGCAGTCATAAAAAAAGATGAGTTCAGGTCCTTTGCCAGGACATGGATGAAGCTGGAAACCGTCATTCTCAGCTAACTAACACAAGAACAGAAAACCAATACCCGCATATTCTCACTTGTAAGTGAGAGTTGAACAATGAGAACACATGGACACAGGGAGGGGAACATCACACACAGGGGACTGTTGGGGTGAGGGTTTAGGGAAGAGAGGGGCATTAGGAGAAATACCTAGTGTAGATGACGGGGTGATGGATGCAGCCAACCACCATAGCATGTGTATAGCTATGTAAGAAACCTGCATGTTCTGCACATGTACCCCAGAACTTAAAGTACAATAAAAAAATAGCTATTTATTAAGTTCCATTAACATTTCATAATCTTTGTGTGCCTAAATTATTTTAAAGGTTGGAATGAAAAGAAGCATGAGTAGTATAATCATGTTATACACAATTTTAATTATTACAATCAGTTACCATTTACTGAAAAAATTCCTTTTTTCCAGCACTCAAAACAAAATTTCTATTTCCTATTATTTTAAGTTTTATTGATATGTGAGAGAGTGTAGCTCTGCTATTATATGTATATTAATATATTATGTATGTGTATATATGGATGTATATGCATAACATATGTAGAATATAATACCTATATTCCAGCATTAGTCCAGTCAGTATATGAATGCAATTCTTTATACATCTATTGAGCATATTAAAAACTTATATGACTATATATTTTAAAAACAAGCAAATACAATAAAAATCAAAGACCTTATGATCAGTTAGTGTATATTATATTCCAGATACTCTTCTAAGTCTTTGAGGTAGTACTTCAACAGTACATTCAACAACTCTATGGCTTATTTCATTATCTTATTTTACAATTAAAATCGAGGCATAGAAATATTTAAGAGTTGCTCAAGGACAGTAAACTAGGGAGACACAGAGCCAGATAATGATCCAGATTGTGAATCCAGTGCCCTTGTAATCATTACACTTATTTGTCATGTTATAATACATGCTAAGTTAGTGAACCTAAATAGGCTTTCAGCATTTAGCTTGCTCTACATATCAGGTGTATCCTACATAAGTTCTATGTGTTATAACCAATTACCAAATTGTAACTTACATATTGTTAGTGATTAAACATCAAACCTCGAAGTTTGGCATAATATGTGAAAAACATATCTCTGTATATATAAAAATATATATCTTTATCCATTCACAAATTTTGACAACAAGGTTGTAAATTTGAAATGTACTTGAGATAAGCATTATGATACTTAAAACTGTTAATGTTGAATATGATTTTAAAGGCTATGGTACTGCTGGGTTTGTTATCCGGACATAGGAAGAAGAGTTTTAACATGACTCATCTAAAATGGGGTAGGAAAAGATTAAATTGTTCCTGTTTTGCATCCCTTTGAGCCAGATCCTTCAATAAGCCAGTAAAAGAGGTAATAAGTTAAATGAGAAAATAGTAGAAATCTTTCATGAGGCTATGCACTATCAATTCCAAAAGCCCTGAAGTATCAGTCTATATCCCAGCATCGGTTTATTCTATGTTGGGTTCATTACCTTGTTCCTAAAACAAAAAATTCTCTGTGAAAGGTGAGATAAGAGCCCCTAATATTTTATTGAAAAGCTTGGTGTGGTAGGTAGAATAATGTCTCCCCAAAGATATTTACATTCTAATTCCTGGTGTTAAGCCTGTGAATGTATCAACATTACATAACAGGAATTATGATTGTAGATGGAATCAGTGTTGCTAGTAAATTGATCTGAAGGTGGAGAAAGTATCCTGGGTTACTGAGATGGGCCCAAAGTAGTCACATGGGTCCTTACAAGTGAAAAAGGAAGACCAAAAAGTGAGTCAGAGAAAGTGACAATGAAAGAAGCAGCAAGAGAGATGGCAGCACTGAGGAGACCCCAGGACAATTGGATGCAGCTAAATTCTGCCAACACCTGAGCAAACATGGCAATGATTGTTGCTCTACAGTCTCCAGAAATAAAAACAATGTGCCAGCAACTTAATTTTAGCCCAGTGAGAGGTTCTTGGACTTCTCACCTCCACAATTGTAAGATAATAAATTTGTGCTGTTTTAAGTTACTAATAAAGTTTGCCATAAGTTGTGTTAATTAATTTTTTTAATTTTTTTATTTTTCCTTATAATCATTTAAAATTTTTCCCCCCATTTATTTATTTTATTGCATTTTAGGTTTTGGGGTACATGTGAAGAACATGCAAAATTGTTGCATAGGTACACACGTGACAGTGTGATTTGCTGCCTTCCTCCCCATCACCTACATCTGGCATTTCTCCCCTTGCTATCTCTCCCCAGCTCCCCACCCCCCAACATCCCTCCCCTATTTCCCCACAACTGACCCCAGTGTGTAGTGCTCCCCTCCCTGTGTCCATGTGTTCTCGTTGTTCAACACTCACCTATGAGTGAGAACATGCGGTGTTTGATCTTCTGCTCTTCTGTCAGTTTGCTGAGAATGTTGGTTTCCGGGTTCATCCATGTCCCTACAAAGGACCCAAACTCATCGTTTTTGATGGCTGCATAATATTCCACGCTATATATGTGCCACATTTTCCCTATCCAGTCTATCGTCGATGGGCATTTGGGTTGGTTCCAGGTCTTTGCTATTGTAAACAGTGCTGCAATGAACATTCGTGTGCACGTGTCCTTATAGTAATAGGAAACTAATAACACTCAGAACTCACAAATATTCATTCTCAAAATCTTTTGATTTCTTATAAACTCTCATTATTTTTCCTTATGAAAATTTTAGCATATAATTAGTGACTCAGTCCATCCTTTGATTAGTAATCAAATGGTCAAACTGAAAAAAGTTGTTGTTTAAAAATTATTGGCTAATATTATGTTTTCAACCATAATTAAAAAAAAAAACACACTCAGTAAATCTAAAATATATATTTATGTACTGTCATGTCTATGTATAGAAAAAACAAATTGTCTTTTCTTTCCTCACACTATCTTTAAGGTTGTCTAAGTTTTTATAGACAAACTTCATGATATATGGGTTTCATTTTAGAAAAGGAAATTCTTTAGGAAAGTTAATTAATTATCAATTCAATTTTTCTAACAGGTATTGATGTATTCAGATGATCTATTTCCTTATGTGAGTTTTGGTAGTTTGTGCCTGTTATGGAATTGGTTTATTCCTTCTAAATTATCAAATTTGTGTGCATGGAGATATTCATAATATTGTTTTTTTTCCATTCACTGCCATGGGATCAGCTGTGATTACCCCTCTTTCATTTCAATTAATTTCATTTCTGATTTGACAATTTATGTATTTTCTGTTTATATTTCCTAAGAATGCCCATCAGAGGCATTCTTTATTTCTGTTACATTTCTCACATTTCTTGCGTATTTCTTTTTAGGGTTTCTAGCTCGGTGCTTTCATTACCCATCTGTTCTTTTTGCATGTTGTCTAATTTTTTTTTATTGGAACTTTTACCATATTAATTACAGATATTTTAAATTTCCTGTCTAAAAATTCCAGTTTCTGTATCATAGCTGAGTCTGGCTGTGGTTCTTGCTTTTTCTCTTCACAGCATATTTTAGCTTGCCTTATGACATGTCTTGTAAGTTTTTGTTGAAATCTAAACACATTGTATTAGGTAATATGAACAAAAGTAAATCGGCTCTTAGCGTGAAGTTTTATGTGAAACCGACTAGAAGCCAGACTGTATTTAACGTTTGCCCTGCATGTAGAATTAAGAGGTTTCAGATTACTTTTGTGACCTTGTTTTTGTGTCTGTTTTGTCTTTGCTCTTTCATATATATTTCTCTTCAGTGACGCTCTGTGTCTTTTAGCTCTTTCATTTGCAAACCATAAAATTGAAAAAAAAATTTTTATATATTGTATATACTTAAGGCTTAAAAATATCCTGATTTCTTTTTCATATAGATTTTATGAATGTAACTAAGAAAATTCAAGGCGTATTTATGAATATTGGAATATAACTTTTTTTTAAGACAGTCTTGCTGTGTCACCTAGGCTGGAGTGCAGTGGCGTGATCTTGGCTCACTGCAACCTCTGCCTCCCAGACTCAAGCGATTCCCTTGCCTCAGCCTCCTGCGTAGCTGGAACTACACGTGCATGCCACCATGCTCAGCTACTTTTTTGTGTTTTTAGTAGAGACAGGATTTCACTGTGTTAGCCAGGATGGTCTCCATCTTCTAACCTTGTGATCTGCCCACCTCAGCCTCCCAAAGTGCTGGGCTTACAGGCATGAGCCATGGTGCCCAGCCTGTAGTATAATTTTTAATTCTGTTTGATTAGACTTACTTTAAAATGTTTTTGCTAATTGAATTAAATGTGATTAGATGTTTAACAACTTCTTTTGCAAAGCAGCCAGCAGCTATGACACATAGATATGCAGAATTTGAATGATAGTTCTCAATCCATAAATTGTTCACAAAAACACCTCTGAGCCTTAGAAGCTCTGTAAGTATTCTGAACTTATGTATGTGACAATTACATTGCCAATTATTACAATGTATGCCATATGACATGGCATCTTCCAAGTGTACTATAAGGTTACATAGTATAATTATTTTAAGTCATTTTTAAAGGGCTAATCAAGGATCCAAATTCAATTACATGTGTTTCTTCTAATATAAGATGACAATCTGGAGAGAAATATATTTTTTGAGGTTCAAGGTTAGCCTTTTTAAACCAGAATGAGAATTAATCACAAAATGCTAACTAACAAATAGGATGTACGGGAGATCCTGAAAACCATGTGTGCTTGCTACATAATCATGAGAGCTACAGAAACTGAATGGATCTAGTGAAAACCTCCAGGCTGTACACCAGTGAGTTAGGGGAGATGACACATGTAATACTGATACTGGACACAAACTCTATTACTGTTACTGGCTGCAAAGATGCTATTTTAAACCTTATATACAAAAATGATCAAAACTGTGTATACTTTCTTTCTCATATGCCTTGCTTCTCTATGTTTCTCAATTCCAAAAGTATAAAGCATAGGCTTCCCTGATTGAGGGATCCCAGGTTATGTACTTCCACTCCAACTGCCAGAAATGCACAGGGAATGAAGCAAAGGAGAAATTCTGCTTTGAGAAGACAGTACTGACTGTGTGAAAAGTTTTCTTGAATAGAAATATTACGTCTAGGTGTGGTGGCTCAAGCCTGTAATTCCAGCACTTGGGGAGGCCGAGGTGGGCAGATCACTTTGGGTCAGGAATTCAGGACGAGCCTGGCCAACATGGTGAAGCCTGATCTCTAATTAAAAATACAAAAATTAGCCAGGTACAGTGGCAGACACCTGTAATCCCAGCTACTCAGGAGGCTGAGGCAGGAGAATTGCCTTAAAGCTGGAGGCAGAGGTTGCAGTGAGCCATGATTACACCACTGCACTTCAGCCTGGGCAACAGAGTAAGACTCTGTCTCAAAATATGTACTTCCAAGGTGAGTTAGGTGTGGACATTTTAAAGGAATGAAGCAATTTAATACCTGATGGCTGGTAAAAAATTCCTTTTTAGATTGACTGTAAGGTAAGTGTTGATTTGGGGAAGTTTAATATGTGAAATAATATATGTGTGTATATATATATATATATATATATATATATGACTCAACTAAATAAGCTATTTTATTATTTGCTTTTCAGCTTTATGAACAAAGAAACTGAAAATCTAGTAAGAAATTATTTCTATAGTATGTCTTTTCAGGTTAAGTAAAAGGATATATACTATTCGGTGAACCAACTGTAGATATAAAAATCATGTTTTAAGATAGTCCCCTTTATGTTATTTACAGGTACATAAAGAACTTTTTGAATTTTTTGTTTATATGACACTTACTTATGGTGTAGCAACTGTAGATATTAAAATTAGGACCTTGGATGTATTTTTTGGTGTACATAAGGTTTAATATTCTCAGTATGTAATTATAGTTTCTAAGTAGCTAGTAAATAAATGCCTAAGTAAATGATTTCAATCCCCTCTAGGACCTCAGGATGAAAGAAAAAAATTTTAACTGCAGTGAAAATTGAAAAGCATATTGTGAACTTTATAGAAGTTATCTATTTTAGTAATTACCTGTCATCTACCCAGATAAAAGGATAAAAATGGAGCCAGAGAGAAGTAAGATTCCACAGATAGTTTTTTATAGATCCCAAAGAACTTGCATAATTGGAATTTTTGGTCAGTAGAGAATGATCTGCAATTAATCTTTCTAGCTATAAAATTGAAAAGCTTTTTCTTGAGAATTAAATGCCTGAATAAATGATGAATCTCAGTGGATACAGGAAGAAAATTTTATTTCTGATTTGACATACCTTTTTCCATATTTAGACATAGCTACTTGTAAGTTTTGAATCACCTCTTTGTAATATAATCTATTAAATAAATTGTGACATTGAAATAACATAGTTATAATTGTTTTATTCTATACACTAAGAATTTACAATAAACAATGCTTTCAAAATACTGTGAGGCCAAGAGCCTCATATATTATCCCTTTAATGGAATCAAAATGTAGTTAGACAAATTTTAATCAGATTTAGAGAATGATATTTTGGGATCTATCTTAGAATTTTTGTTTCTAATATACTCTAAGGGCATCCCAATGATACATGGAGGAAACTTTTTAGCAAATAACACAGACTTCTTCTATGACTAGTAGTCAGGACAGTCACAACCATATGGCTAATATTTCTTTAAAGCATTTTGAATAGATGAATGGTGATATGGTTTGGCTCTGGGTCCCCACCAAAATATAATATTGAATTGTAATCTTCAGTGTTGGGGGAAGGACCTGGTGGGAGGTTATTGGATCATAGGGGCAGATTTCTCCCTTGCCATTCTCATAATAATGCATGAATTCTCATGAGACCTGGTTGTCTGAAATCGTGTAGCACTTTCCCCTTTGTCCTCTCTCTTCCTCCTGTTCTGACACATGAAGATGTGTTCACTTACACTTCACCTTCTGCCGTGATTGTAAGTTTCCTGAGGCCACCCAATCCATGCTTCTTGTATAGTCTGCAGAACTATGTGTCAGGTGAACCTCTTTTCTTCATAACTTACCCAGTCTCAGATAGTTCTTTAGAGCAGTGCGAGAAGAGCTAATACAAATGGAATGGCTAGACAAGTTGCTTAATTCCCTCGGGCTATGGTATGTAGGATGTATTTTTTTCAGTAGGAAGCCTGGATTCAATAAGAAGGAAGATTTAAAAATAATGCAAGAGGGGAAGATAGCCCAAAGTATGGCCTCTTTTACCTATTTTTTTTTAAACATTTTTAGGGGAAAAATCTTACTAAATAACATTGTTTTCTGTGGTTAAAAATAAACAAGCAAATATACAATAGAAATAGTCTTAACCCAGAGTAAACCATGAACAATGTCATAGTGTGTGGGATATGTATGTAACATCCAAGTAAAGTTCTTGAACTGAACACATGGACACATGCATTCTATAATTGTTAATGGTCATTTCCCACTTTTGTGTAATTACAGTTGTTAGTAAATAGGATCTAAAATTTCTGTATGTATTTGATGTAAGGGAATATACATTATTATCCTTATTTCCAATAAGCTACATAAATTGAGCCAAGGATTGTGTCTGAAAAACCTTATTAGGTTTAAATAAACCATGTTCATCTGGTGTTTGCTTGCCTCATAACAACCACAATCGATAGACTAAAAGATTGTAGAATAAGAAGATAAGTTGAAAAAATAATTTGAATGAAATACTGTTAGTAAATGGCACACAAATAATAATTATACATGTTAATTATACTTTTGCTTTGTATTTTAGAAATAAGATCTAGGTTTGTTTTGTGAACAGAATAGACTTCTAAACTTTTGACACTAGCATCTTTTTATAAATTTTTAATATTATAAATTGACAAATTATATGTATGTAGTACAAAGTGATGTTGTGATTTATAATTACAGCATGGAATAATAAAATAAAAGTAATTAACCAATACATTACCTTAAATATTTATTTTTTTTTGTGGTAACTTTGAAATGTACAACACATTTTTATTTACTATATTCACCACACTGTTGACACTAGTATCTTGAATCCAACCTGACTCTTCTAAATTGAGTAAGAGAATATCTTCTCATTATGGAAATATGATAGTGATAATCATAGTTATATAATAATACATTATAATGCAGTTATTATAGAAATACATTTGGAAGTGTTGGCCACATTATCAGTTTAATCTGGTTGTATGTCTGAAAGGTATCAAACATCTCCATGGACCAAAAGAGATCAAATAATTTTCAGTCTCTTCAGAGGCTGAAAGGCTTTCAAAATGCTGTGTAACATATGCCATGCATGTAATGAAAAAGGTGGTTTAACATAAGGTAATTCTGTAAAGATAACTGGAAAATATTGACAGTAAAATTAGCATAAGAGAACAGTTCAAGCATATTAAAACATCTTAGTTATGTAAAATTTGTAAATGCATGCTTCCAGTAGAGTAAGTAAATGTATATGCTGTTGAAATTTCATTCCATTATGGAGTCAAATTTTTTTTTATTTCCATGGGAAAAACTTCATCCCCAGATGTTTATTTTTCCCCTTTCCTGTTAGTAGAAATTTCATATTTGTATCTGAGCACAGAAAAATTCATTTTACTGAAAGCCTTAAGATAAATTAATTGTATATTATTTTTCAAAGCATTGTTACAAAATCCAAGCAATTTTTCATTACAAAATGATGAGGAAAGTCTTAAGTCTCATTACGTACAACTATTTACTTCTCATGCCTTTGTTTAGCTTCATGGAAGAAGCTCTCTCTCTCTATTCTGACTGTTCATGTTATGTAATGTGTGTCAAGGGGTATTGTGTGATGCAATTTTAGAGTAACAATTAGGTTCAAAATTCATTCTAAAGGTAATTATGTTTTTTTAACTTTCTATCATAATTTCAAGAGCATAGATGCACTATCATTCTCTGAAGATTTTCTACATATTGTTAATGAAAGAAATAAAGAAAACCATACTCTGTGAATACTTGTGAATGCTTATTTCTTTCCAGTAGTACACTGGATGAGAAACAAGTTTACCTTATTTAATTATCACAAAAACTCTGTAAACTTTTAAGACATTAGATGCCTTAAATACACTTTATAGTATGAATAGATTTATATCGTGTCCTTATTTAATCACTGGCTCCAATATTTTCTACTTTGGTTTTTCTTTTCTTCTTTGCTTCTTTTTGATCAAACTCCAAGTGCAACTGTTGTCTTCTCTCAGTCTACATCTCAGTGAAAAGATCCAGTAAAGGAAGCAAACCAACTGTGCCGATTCATATTCTATCCATTCATCCTGGCCCACCTGCTCTGTGCTGTGCTATGATTCTTTGCAGACCTCCAGCTAATATTTCATAAATTCCCACAAAGACTATTTTAACTCTTTACCTCTTCCACTCACTGAATCTCCCCTTTCTTCTTTCGTTTCGATAAATGCCCTTATATTTCTGTTCTCAGAGGAATATAAATAATGTGTTTTGAAAACCTCTCACCACAGAGCCTCAATATTTATATATATGTACATATGTAAGTTGTCATTTATTTTGTGTTTTGTAATATAAAGAGTGTCCATTCTCCCCATGTAACATGTAATTCAGGCTTCACTTTAAAGCTCATCTCATGTGCTTAGAGACATGATTTTCTGAATCATCCTTTATCTTTTTGATGTTTTATAAGTCTCCATTTCAGGCACATTCCCATCAGTATTAGAGGAAATATGAATAAATTTAAAACATACATAATAACCATAGCACATTTATTCAATCCTGCTTGATTCTCTAGCTACCATCTTCTCTATTTCTTCCACTTAAAAGGACCTCCTATTCAGGTTCTTTTACTTCTAATCATTTATCTGCTTTTTGAAAAGAACTGAGGTAAATCTCAGCCCTATTGTGCCTGTTTCCTGTAAATGATTTGACACTTTTGGCCAGGTCCCTCCCTTGCAATGGTTTCATGACACCACACGTTTTTGTTTCTTCTTGTGTATCTTTTGACAGATGAATTATAGTCTAAATGAGACTATAAATGCTTCTATAGGTCAAGAATCTTTCTTATGTTCTAATCTTATTCACTGTACTTTTCCTTTTTCTGGGTAATGTTATGTACTCCCATTACTTCAGGCACTTTTCGTATACTGATTCTGAAATGTCATATAAAAAAATACTTCTTTCTTTAGATCTTCTGATTTGTAACTGATCCTCTTTAGGACTTTTCCACTTGAATGTTTTAAAAGCATTTAAAAGTAATAATTCAAAATTTAACTCACTCATTGTCTTTGCCTTATATATACAATGCTAAGTATTTTCTCCTAAGTGGCTAAATTTTTGACTTCTCCTTGTATTCCTTTTGTCATATTAAATAGCAATGACTACAGACTCTACTGCCTAAATATCATTGGCATTTCTTGCCAGCCTTACTACCCAAATGCCAGTTCTTTCTTCTAGTGGGTTACCTGAAAACACGTTATTCTTTCTTCATCCATTTTCAAGTTAGCTTTCTGACCATTTCTGAAGATCCAAATATTATCTTCTCTTTCATCATTTAAAAGTCTTTGAAACACTGATTTTGTATCTTGAGACTTTGTTAAATTTGCTTATCGGCTAAGGAGATTTTGGGCTGAGATGATAGAGTTTTCTAAATATACAATAATGTTATCTGCAAACACAGACAATTTGACTTCCTCTCTTCCTACTTGAATACACTTTATTTCTTTCTCTTGCGTGATTGCAAGCATTCCTAAATAATAGACAAACAGAGAGTGAAATCATGTATAAACTCCCATTCACAATTGCTACAGAGAGAGCAAAATACCTAGGAATATATCTTACAAGAGTTGTCAGCACCTCTTCAAGGAGAACTACAAAAAACTGCTCAATGAAATAAGAGAAAACACAAACAAATGGAAAAATATTCCATGGTCATGAATAGGAAGAATCAATATTGTGAAAATAGCCATACTGCGAAAACTAATTTATAATTCAATGCTATCCTCATCAAGCTACCGTTGGCTTTATTCACAGAATTAGAAAAAAATACTTTAAATTTTATATGGAACCAAAAAAGAGCTCATATAGCCAAGACAATCCTAAGCAAAAAGAAGAAAGATGGAGGCATCGTGCTACCTGACTACAAACTATACTACAAGGCTATGGTAACCAAAACAGCATGGTTCTGGTATGAAAAACAGAAATATAGACCAATGGAACAGAACAGAGGCCTCAGAAGCAATGTCACACATCTACAACCATCAGATCTTTGACAAACCTGACAAAAACAATCAATGGGCAAAGGATTCTCTATTTCATAAATAATGTTTGGAAAACTGGTTAGCCGTATGCAGAAAGCTGAAACTGTACCCCTTCATTACACCTTTTACAAAAATTAATTCAGGTTGGATTAAGGATTTACACGTAAGACCTAAAACACTAAAATCCTAGAAGAAAGCCTAGGCAATATCATTCAGGACAAAGGCATGGGCAAAGACTTTGACTTCAGGACTAAAACACCAAAAGCAATGGCAACAAAAGCCAACATTAACTAATGGGATCTAACTAAACTAAAGAGCTTCTGGACAGCAAAAGAAACTATCATCAGAGTGAATAGGCAACCTACAGAATGCGAGAAAATTTTTGCAATCTATCCATCTAACAAACAGCTACTATCCAGAACCTACAAGGAACTTAAACAAATTTACAAGAAAAAAACAAACAATACCATCAAAAAGTAGGTGAAGGATATGAACAGACACTTGTCAAAAGAAGACATTTATGCGGCCAACAAACGTATGAAAAAAAACTTGTAATCACTGGTCACTAGAGAAATGCAAATCAAAACCACATTGAGATACCATCTCATGGCAGTTAGAATGGCAATTATTAAAAATTCAGGAAACAACAGATGATAGACAGGATGTGGAGAAATAGGAACTTTTTACACTATTGGTGGGAGATTAAATTAGTTCAACCGTTGTGAAAGACTCTGCGGTGGCTCCTCAAGGATGTAGAACCAGAAATACCATTTGTTCCAGCAATCCCATTCCTGGTTTTATACCCAATGGATTCTTAATTATTCTTCTATAAAGACACATGCACATGTATGTTTATTGCAGCACTATTCACAATAGCAAGTAGTTGAAACCAACCCAAATGCCCATCAGTGATAGACTGGATAAAGCAAATGTGGCACATATACACCAGGGAATACTATGAAGTCATAAAAAGGGATGTGTTCATGTCCTTTGCAGGGACATGGATTAATCTGGAAACCATCATTGTCAGCAAACTAACACAGGAACAGATAACCAACCACTACATGTTCTCACTCATAAGTGAAAGTTGAACAATGAGGACACATGGACACAGGGAGGAAAACATCACACACTGGGGCCTGTTGGGTTGTGGGGGTAGGGGAGGGATAGCCAGAGAAATACCTAATGTAGGTGACTCTTTGATGGGTGGGACAAACTACCATGGCACATGTATACCTATGTAACAAACCTGCATGTTCTGCACATGTATCCCAGACATGAAAGCATTTGAAAAAACCCAAAACTCTTTGATAACATACCATTACTCTTAGAGCAAAATTTAAAAATACCTAATAAGCCTTGTAGTGTCTTTCCTGAAGTCTCTCTTGCATCATCTCTTACTATTCTTCTCACATTATTCACCTCAGCTATACTGAATGAATATATCAATATGCATTATTCTCTCTCACTTATTTCCTTTCATCAAGAATCTGTCCTTTGCCTGGCACATTCTCTGTGCAAACCCCACTTTTCTACACATACTGTATAGCCACACAGAAACACACACATACATACACATACTCCATTCACTTGACTGCCTAGATCCCATTTACTATTCCGGTCTTATTTTAGCTATTGCTTCCAATAGATGGCTTTCTCAGACCAATTCCGAGCCAATCCCCCACTTTTAAATCTATGGTAGATGTATCTCCTGTGTGCTTTCTCAGTAACCTGTCCTCCCTCATTGCAATTCTCACAACATTTTATCAGAATTGTTTATTTACTTGTCTAAATTTCTACATCACCATAACTTTGGTTGGACAACGGTTATGTTTGCTACAGCTTGCCATTTGTATTAGTCTATTTTCATATTGCTATGAAGAAATACCTGAGACTGGGTGGTTTATAAAGAAAAAAGAGGTTTAATGGACTCACTGTTCCACATGGCTCACAACTGTTGTGGAAGGTGAAGGAGGAGTAAAGGCACATCTTACATGAGAGCAGGTAAGAGAGTGTGTGCAGGGGAACTGCCCTTTATAAAACCTCAGATCTTGTGAGACTTATTCACTATTGTGAGGTATTGAGATAGTGAATAACCCACCCTCAATGATTCAATTACTTCCCACCAGGTCCCTCCCACCAGACATAGGGATTATGGGAGCTACAGTTCAAGATGAGATTTGGGTGGAGACACAACCAAACCGTATCACCATTTATCATTATTTTGGCTAAACAGTGTTTAGCATGTAAAAGTCTTTCACTTTCTAGTCTGGGATGCATAATTCTAAATTATACTTCAGTTATTAATATTAACTTCGTTTTCCCCAGATTCTTCTGTCTCAGAATCACAGCAATAGTCCAAATTCGGAGAAATCCTACTGGGCACCGGTCCCACGATAGCTTTTCAATTTGATAAATTAATAAATATAAAAAATGAAGTCTTCTTTAAAAAACTCCATATATTTGTGAAGAGAAGGCTGATATACAAAATATTATTGAACAATATATAAAACTGTATAATTATTTGATATAATGAATAATGTTGGAGAAATAAGAATAAGAAATAATGTTGAAGAAATGATGTAATGAAAAATTTAATATAATAATATTGGGGAAATAAGAGAATTAGGGTAAAAAAATATTTGTTTGGTTTTTATCTCTTGTGCACTTTATATTTTATAAAATATTTAATATTTATAAATATATATTTTATATTTCAACTATTTTATAGCCCATTCCTGTGACTCACTTCTCTTGAAGTAATAAATCCTGGAAGAATCAAGGATGGCCTCATAGTGGATTTGACTTCTCAGCTGTGCCTTAGCGAATAGTTTGTTAGTGACTTTTAACTTTCTGTGAAAAGGTAAATGTGGTAGCAACTGGATCATTAGAGACTTTTTACTTTTCTGTGTAACATTAAATGTGGTCTTCTAAAATCCAAAAAGACTCTTGCTAAGGCTGTATAATCCTATAACTGCCAATCTCTATTCACTTTGCATCCTACTTGAAGTCTGTGCCACATCTTGAGTTTCTTTCCATGGCTTTTCTTCACTCCCAGAAATGTGTGCTTTCTTATTCAATGATGCTGCTATTTTAAAATACATTTCAGAATCTCACTGATTGTTATATATGGTTTAATCTGTAGAGGCTTATATTCCTTCATGGTCTATTTTCAATTTAAATGCTTTTCTCTCTTTAGTTACTGGCTCTTTGGACTTTCCCAGACCTTTTTGTCTCATTCACCTTAACTGCCAGCTGAACCTCTTCACCTGGCTAAAAGCATATAGAGGTCAACCTGTCACATAGTGAGCTCCATTTATATATCCCAGAAAATTATCCTAAATTTTGCATTCATAAAAACTATATTTGTTTGATTTTTATTGTCAATTTAATGTGTAAATAACAGATAAGGCATTCTTTAATATAATATTTTAATTGGGTGGTATGTTGTATGTCTCAATAAAGAAAACACATTTTTGTGGACAGGTGGGTCCTACCTACTAGGACTGAACAAACTACTGGAATGTGTATGTGTTCATACACATGAGTTTATGTGCGTTTGCTTATTAGAGCGTTTTTCCAACTGAATTGCAAGACAGCCTACTAAACTGTAGACAGGTTCTTAATCCTTAAGCAAATGTAATCAAAATATCATCAGGATTTTGAATGGACGAATGATAATGATCACATGAGAGGAAATTAAAAAGCAAAGCAGAGATATAAAATTAAAATAATGCTTTAATGTCATTAAAAATTAAAACTATGTTTTGAGGTCCACTACTTATCCAAATTCACTTCATATTTTATTCCTCTAGCTGACCAATTTACGTGAGGGCTGTATTTTGCAGAGCAGGTTACTAAACCTAAAAGTGACAACATTTCCCATTTATGCTTGAGGAGTTAAAATAAAGGAATGAATTTAAGTGGAAGCCAAAATGAGAGAGCAGAAATTATAACTGAATATCTGTATGTATACACAAACACACAGAGTACTAAAGTAAAGTCTTTCGAGGGTATTGTGTTATACTGCCATTCCCAAAAAGCTAAATAATGAGAAAATTACATATAGAAGGGACCATTAAATACCCAAATATAATGTATGCATACGTAAATTCAACAGATTATCATATGGCCCAAAGTTTATCTTGTAAGCATCTATTATATTAAAAAGTTCATTAATTAAGCAAATTCTGTAACTTTTAAATTTGAAGAATGGTAAAAATTGGAATCATGTAGGCCAAACTTCATGTATTTTGAAATTGTTGTTTTAGAATTATATGATAGTATTAGTAATGTGTACATAATTTTGTTTAGTAGCAAAAGTGGACTAAAAAGTAAATATTTTTGTACTAAAGGGAATTTTGATAAGGTTATTTGACATCAATGGTACTGAGCCTAGCACTAGTTTTCCACTGTTTTAAATATTTGCTTACTAATTGAGTAAATGGCTGGTAACATGGTAGCAACTACCATGGTAACTAATTTAGTACTAATTACTAACTGAGTAAATGGCTGGTAAGATGGTAATGACTGATATACATATATATATATGTGTGTGTGTGTGTGTGTATATATGTATCTATCAGTCATTACAAAGTGTCTATTAATATTGTCAGGATATGAAAAGCTAAAATTATAATTACTGCAAGCATAAATGTTTAGCATGAGTTTAGGAATGTAATTATTGAAATGGATGCTCTTCTCTAAGACTGGCTACATAGATTATTACCATATTACAGTTTCACTATGGGCCATTTTATTCTTAATATAATGCCAAGAAATATACAAATGAGTTGATCAAGCATGATCTTACTGTATTGGAGAATTATAAAGAACATACTGATTTCATAGCCTAAAATTTTATCTACAAACCATAATAGACTATCAGTAACATGTCATCTTAATTTTTACCTAAAATGGTTTATGCCTAAGTAGCTATGCGTGTAGATAATTTGTTAAGAAATCAATTTAATCTTCTTTATATATCTCAGTCTTAGTGTTCTCAGACATAAAATGTGAATGATCATAATCTTTTATAACATGAATGTAGTAACTTAAATGAGCTATAATAATTATTATGGCTAGTGTCTAGGGATACAGCGGTAAATGGGACAGACAATGTTATTTTTACAGGGCTTAAATTCCAATAGAAATTGGATTTCTCATCTTAGATTGGATGTCATTCTAAGGAATCTATAAATAGAATTTAGTACTTCGATAAATTGCATGATATGAGTCCTTTTTATGTGTAGAGTGATTTTGTTTTCAGATTCTCAAATTGATCACTGACCACCCAGGCTGACCAAAACCAATAAACAAGCCAAAACTATTTCAATTATGAAAATAAATTTTTGTAAACTGAAAAATACTTTTTACATTTTAGATTGTTACTAATTGATACTCAATGACTCACAGAGTATTTAAGCCATATGATATTACATTGCTTAGAATGGTAACAGAATTCTTTTGTGGCAAAGAATATAGCTTAGGATAGAAAAGATGCAAATCACTAATTTTTTCTTCTTTAATTAGGGCAATTTTTACTTACTACATTCAAAATTGTAAAGAAATTATTACTAACAGGGACAATGGAAATATAAAGAAGGCAATTATTAGCTCTGGCCTACCCTGTGATTCTGAAAGTTTCCCTTCTTCTCTCTCTCTCTCTTTTTTTTCCTCCTTCTTCTCTACCAAAAAAATTATTGAGAAGGCACCTTGGACTTCATTTTGAAGGATGTAAGCTACATCTTACCATATTCCACATCTCTAAGAACTACAGGGTCAATTAGCCCACAAGGGGCTTAATCATTTTTTTTTCTGTGAATATCTGGATTTTTTTGTATGGATAGAGAGTTTAGGTCTATCTTTGGGTTGCTATAGCTGGACACTGTGAGTTGTTCACCTTCCACCTGATCAATACAATGGAAAAGCAAGATAGTGTGTCTTATGAATGAGAAAAGGATGATGCTATGAAACTAATATCCATAGAGAACAAAATTGAGAAATAAAGAAAGTCTGAAGAATGTTTTTTATTTCCATGCTTTATTCCAATATTTCAGATTTTGCAGTGGGTTTCAGTGAGAGAACTGTTTACTCTTCTTATTTATGCTGTTTTATTTGTTTATCTCTTAAAAGAGGTTTGGCTAACAAAATGTATGTTTTGAAATTTATTGCTAAATGTATTCCTTGTATCAATAACAAAATTTCTAACATTTTTCATAGAATATCATTGATATTAGGTATTTAATAATTTATTGGCTAGAATTTTTCTGAATACCTCAAATAATCCCTGATATAAAATTAAATATATAGCAAAGTAAATTCAACTACATTTTTGCCCTGAGGTAATACTGTATCTATGAAACAGAATGGATTAATGATATGTTGACTTGCTCCTCTGAGAGACATTGTCTATAAGTTTCTTTTGTTTCTGTATATCTTGTGAGCCAAGTAATGACTGTACTTTGTCCTAGACTAAAGTTCCAAGATGTTTGTATAGTGAACAGCCTTGGGGGAGAGAGTGCACATGTCTGGAGCAAAGGGTAGATTTACTAGCAGTCTTTCAAGATAGAGATAGTCTTTTCTGGCACAAAGAACAAGCATACTCACTGTTCATTATAAAATATTTGGGTTTTCTAAATACAGGGAACACAACCCACGTTTAAGCAGATTATCTGGCCCTCTCTGTCTCATCCTATGTGAACTAAACCTCTGAGAACCAGTGGAAAAATGATTATTCTCTGTCTACTGCTATTTTTGTGAGTAACAAACTGTCCTTTATCTCTAGCCAAGGAGTCTCATATTTTCTACCATCATCCATGGAACTGTGACAACCAAATTTATTAGCTTGCAGCACTATTCACAATATTAAAGACATGGAATCAAACTAAATGTACACCAATGATAGACTGTATAAAGAAAATGTGCTACATATACACCATGGAATACTATGCAGCCATAAAATGAATGAGATCATGCTTTATTATTTTTATATCCTTTGTAGGGACATAGATAGAGCTGGAGGCCAACCTTAGCAAACTAACACAGGAATAAAAAAACAATTAATGCGCGTTCTCACTTATAAGTGGTAGCTAAACGGTGAGGACACATGGACACGTAGAGGGAAACAACATACACTGTGACCCATCCGAGGAAGATCAAGAAAGTTGAGTAATGGGCACTAGGCTTAATACTTGGGCGATGAAATAACCTGTACAAGAAAGTCCCGTGACAAAAATTTACCTGTGTAACACAAATGCACTTGTATGCCTGAGCTTAAAAGTTAAAAAAAGAGGAAGTAGAACAAGTTCTCAGATCCTTTCCTGGTCTAGATACCTATTTCTTGATGAGTTTTAAAGTAAAAGATTTGTTCTTAATTAAAATTTTATCTAAACATATGTACATATACTTTTGAAGGCAGTATGGCTTGTCTGTGTCTCTGTGTCCCCACGCAAATCTCACCTTGAATGGTAATCCCTAGCTTCCACTTGTACATACTCATGGCACCTTCCCTTTCCCCAAAGTGTGACAAGCAGAACTATCTGCAGATACTGCCAAACTCTCCAGATACTGCAAAATGCCTCCCATGCACACTGTTTAAAATCACTGTACTAGACTAAGCTCTCAAAATATACAGTGAAAATATTTCCCTACCTTTTTTTTTTTTCTCTAGTATCCTTCACAGTGTTGTATCAATTATAAGGGCTCATTAAGACATATTGTATCAATTATAAGGGCTCATTAAGACATATTGNAAAAAAAAAAAAAAAAAAAAAAAAAAGAGAAGTCAATGGATAAAACCCCCATTGGAATTAAAAAGAAAATTACCATAAAGGTTTACATACAGAGTCAGACATATTTAAAATGTCATTTACAAACTGTGTTTGTCACTTTTAATTTTGATTACTACTGTTGTGGTAATGTATTTTTTTTCTCCTTTTTAAACAACTGATCTCTACAGAAAAAGACAGTCAAAAGAAAATCTGTGGTTGTTTTTGTTCTTTCTTTTCATTTTTCTGTTTTAGCTAAAAACTGAAGATTAATAATTCAATACAATGAACTGAATTATTTTCAAATGACTCTAAACTTGCGTGCACTCAGAGAAAAGCGTCAGTTATAATTGTTTATGACTTGTGTTATAACCATATTTTTCACAAGTACATCTCCCATCAAAGTTTCTTTTCCTTCCATAACATAAATTTCCACTTATTGAATGTGTAAGTTTTTCAACACACAGCAATTTTAATAGCATTGTATGAAAATAAAATGATAAATCCATAGAAAATTAGTTGTAGTTAAAGCTGAATTCCCATGATCTATGAAGTCTGCAGGATATCTATGAGGAAGATATATAAGATCGCTGTTGCAGGTTAATGTTTTGTCACTTTTTTAGTACTTAAAAATATGATAATCTCATACAATTTATCAGCGAGATGTGTTTCAATATTTTCATGATATTTGAGCTATAAACTCAGCATTCTTTTTTTGTTTCATCAGAAGGTCGATGCACTTCTCTATTTTCAAAATCTAGGATGTTATGTCTTCATAAAATCAGCGGTTTAGATGCCATGACATATTATATTTGAATAAAGTACATTTATTAGAAATGTGTATTAAAATATATTCCAGAGATAATTTATTAAATTACTTTATTTTTACCCCTGGTACTTGCTTCAGTAGAATCAAAGCAAAACAAAAATTAGTAGATTAAAGGAAGGTTTAAATACAGGTTATGATTGTGTACTAATAGGGGATTGTAAGTGGGTTTTAATAAGATATAAATTTCGACTGCTTAAAATACCTTTTTTAAAAATACAACTTATAAGTTTTAAATTAGGGCAACATTTATTACAACATTTATTCAGAGACAGGATAACAGAAATATCAGAGATAGGATAGGCCTCTGAAACCTGACTATTTGGCTTCAAATTCCCTTATTCCTCATCCCCCCAAAAATGTAAATTTCATGAGAGTATATTTGTTATGTTCACTATGTTTCCCAAAGGCCTAGAATAGTGCCTAGCACAAAAAAATAATTTGACAAAGATTTTTAAAAATTACAATTATTATTTTTGAGACAGGGCCTTGCTCTGTCATCCAGGTTGGAGTGCTGTGTTGTGATCATGCCTCAGCCTCGACCTCCTGTGTTCAGGTGATCCTCTTACCTCAGCCTCCCAAGTACCTGAAGCTATAGACAAACACACCATGCCTGGCTAATTTCTGTATGTTTTGTAGAGATGACGTTTCACCATGTTGCCCAGGCTGACTTCAAACTCCTCGACTCAAGAGATACACCTGCCTCAGCTTCCCAAAGTGCTGGGATTACAGGCATAAGTCACTGCATCTGACCAACAAAGATTACATGTATTAATTAATCAATTAAGTCCCTATTTGTATATTAGTTTTCTATTGCTGCTGTATCAAATTAGCACAATCTTAGTAGCTGAAACACATGAATTTATTATCATTCAGTCATGAAGGTCAGGTATCTGACATAGGTCCCACTGGGTCAAAATCAAGGTCCTAGCAGGCTGCACCCTTGGAGGTTATACACGAGAATCGTTCCAGTGGCTTTTTCAGCCTCTAGAGCTGCCTTCACTGCTTGGCCACTTTCCATCATCAAAGCTAGCAATGGCTGGTTAAGTCTTTCTCACGTAGCATATCCTGACACAGATTATTCTTCTGCTTTCTGCTCCTTTATTTAAATATCCCTGTAATTATTTTGGGTCCACCTGGATAATCCACGGTAATCGCTCTATAACACATCTCATTTCCATATGCAACCTTATTCCCATCTGTCATATATGTAACATAAATTCATAGGTTTCAGGGACCTGGAGGTGCACGTCTTTGGGTTATAATTATTCTACCAATCACACTTTCCTAATTTTGCAATATTAAGTAAATTATGTAACCACATTCTACTACTTTTCATATTTATAAAATGTATATCTGTAAAATGTCGAGTACCTATTTCATTAATTTGTTGTACTATCACATATAAAATTATTGGAATGGTGTATAGTGCATTGCTGTCAAAATAAAATGTAGTTTTTATTATAAATGTATCCTTTTGAAGTTAATATTTTATGTTCAGTAATTTAGTTCGACTCTTCTTTAAAGGGGGATGAATTGATGACATCTGCTTAAGGTTCTTTGAATACTTAATGACTTTAAAACTTTGAAAATGGGAAAGGTGATTTCAAACTCAAGATTCTATTCTCAAAAGGGAGATCTTTCCAGCTTTATGTGCTGAAGAAAGTTTCCGAAAGATATTATCAGAAAAGATGAACAGTTTGCAGTGTAGATGAAGTAATGAAATTCTTAAGTACTTTGAAAATCTATTTGTCTGTCATTTATCTATCTATCTGTCTATCTATCTATAATGAAATATATAAAACTAGATAATCTTTAAATATAGAAAGATTTGGGATCCTGCCTTGAATGTATCTCAAACAGAAAGTATAAGGGTGGTCCTGGAGGAATTAATCAGATTAAGCAAGGGGTTATCACTCACATCAAAACGCTAGAACAATGCTAGTCTTACTTATTCCTGGAGTCTGAGTATTTAGATACACTAATGAATCTTTTGTACTCTCAACTAAACCAACTAAACTATCCCTGCATCTTAGATGGGGAAGGTTTAAGATAAAAGAATGGCAGAATTAATTAATATGAATAAAGATTATATAGCAATAGTATAGCAAAAGAGAAAAGTATCAAACAGTAGCCATTTTCTCACCGATGCAAAATATTTTATGCAATTTAATTCATTAAAGAACAATTAAATAATCCTTAGTATTTTTAATGTAAGTTTAATTTCAAGTGTGTGCTTATGTGTTCTCCAGTAATCTTGTGAAGTATAAAATGTAAGTATTCTAATTGCTTCTTTTTATTTCTCCTGAGAAATTATTTTCAGACTCTTAACTGTATACACACACTGTTGTATCACATTTGTTTTCAAAATAAAGTTTTATTGTGCATCTCAAGAAATTGAATTCAAAGGGAAAATTGCTATTAAAATGTAAAACCTTCTGGAACTTAAAACATGATTAAAAAAAAAGCACTGTAGTATAAAAAAGCAAAATATTTCCATTATTATTATTATTATTGTAGTTTAGGTTCTGGGGTACAGGTTCAGATCACAAAGGACTTTTGCATAAGTATACACATAACAATGTGGTTTGCTGCCTCTATTCCCCCGTCATCTACATCTGGCATTTCTCCCTATATTACCCCTCCCCGAGACCTCCCCACACCCCACTCTCCCTCCCTTGGCCCCCCCCACAGCAATCCCCAGTGTGTGATGCTCCCTTCCCTGTGTCCATGTGTTCTAATTCCATTATTTTTTTTTCAAAAATTTACATTTTTATTCAAAATGATCTCTAGCATTTTTCTCTTAAATTTAGACAAAACTCTTTGTCCAGAATAAGTTGCGTGAATTTTGGTCATGCATTTAATGGTAACAGGTCTCTTTTTTCCCATTTGTTAAATGGGCATATTATTATTATGGTCTTTCGACATTTTCGTTATAAACATCAAATGAAATGATGACAAAAACTTCGGGACTAAAATGTTTGTATCCGTAAATCATGTTATTTAACATTTTAATCCTTCCATTGAGTTACAGTAGCTTGTGAATTAAGCATTCATTTGAACTCCCTGGACAGTATAGCGTGGCAGATTTGTGGGGTCATAACTTAGAGTTGCAGATAAAGGTGGCAATGATAGTCATCAAACATGTGAAGGTATTTAATGTTTAAATATAGCCTTTTAATTTTTTTCTTAAGAGATAGAATTATTTTTGTTTTTCAAGGAAGAAGTCGGTAGAAAGAACTGAAAACAAAACAAAACAAAAAGTCAAGTGCAGTGGCTCATGCCTGTAAGCAATTCTAGTACCAGGTAGGAGAATTACTTCAGGCCAGGATTTTGAGACCAGCCTAGCAATATCGTGAGTCCTCTGTCTCTATAAAAAAAAA
>NW_016107362.1:4072941-4109475 GCF_001604975.1 Cebus imitator
AAAAAAAAAAAAAAAAGAAAGAAAGAAAAAGGAAAAAACCCTACAACTACTATTTTTATTACTATTATTATAAATATTACTATTGCTACTTCCAACTCCAACACTACCAATAATAACAGCAACAACGGCAAACTTTCGTAACGGCAATAACAGCACCTGTTATCTGGCTGAGCGCAGTGGCTTGCATCTTTAATCCCAGCACATCATTTGAGATAGGAGTTCGAATAGCCCTAGCTACTCAGGAGACTGAGGCAGGAAAATTGCTTGAACACAGGAGGCAGGGGTTGCTGTGAGACTAGATCACCACTGCACTCCAGCCTGGATGACAGAGCAAGACCCTGTCTCAAAAACAAACAAACAAAAAAACCCCAACTTTTATTATTCCAGAAAGTTTTCCAAATGCCAGAAAGCACAAATATAGTGGTTTTTCATAACTGTAGATTATCTGTATTATTATCATATTACATTTTCTTCTTTAAGTTCATGCATACCTAATATTTCTACTTTAACCTCCTCTTTAAAAATATTGTTCTTGAAATAAGTGGTACGGTATAATTAATTGTCTTTTCTTCCTAATCTACATTAAAATTTAAAAAATTATGGAATTACTAAAAGTTCATCAGGTGTATTTCTTAAAATAATCTCCTACCCATCATTAGTCTGTCAGCTACACTTTGGAAAGTCTTGATTAATTTTTTATATCCATTTCACAGATGTAAGAAGAGAAGTTTACAGAAGTCAAGCCGCACAGCAAGTCAGAGGCATTAGAACATTTTATCACTGTATAATTTGCCATCTAGTGACTGCGGAAGCTTATGTCTCATGGGATGCTAATCCACACTTGTACCATCTCGCCATCAATTAGGGTTTTTCACAGTGGCTCCCTGCGTGGCTTTTTCTTTTGAGACAAAGACAGGGGCAGATGTCCACTTAAGTCTTTAGAAACTTTAAGATGTTACACAAGAGAGCTTGTGTTGTTTGTCCTTGCCTTTTGCATTTTATTTCTCACATATTGAATTACGCATTTGTTTGAGAGCACCAAGGCATTTATTAATTATCCAAGCCAAATTCTCATTTTTAGTAAATGGCACCTTACACAGTGGGGCCATGTCATGCAGGAGCTTTGACTGGGGAACAAATGTCAGTGTGGTGAGGAGCCTGCTGGGTGTTTAATAACTACAAATGAAGTGCACTGTTAGTGTTATAAAGCATCATTCCATCACCCAGTAGGTTTTCTTTGTAAGTAAAGATAAAATGACTTGGACAATCTGTACTAAATCCATCAGTTTTAACTGTAAACACACCAGGCAAGGCAAAACTTCTTCAAATTTAATGGATGTTGGAGAGGAAAGAACAAAGTGGTTATCTGACTGGAAATAAAAGAATTGATATTTAATCAAATACACAATATTATGTTTGGGTTTGAATTTTTATTCTTCCCCTGCTTTCTAAATAACTGTAGCAAAGCCCCTGCCTGCTCTTAAGGATCCTCAGTGTCTTTCTGTTTCAAAGGGGAATATAAACATTTCTCATGGGATGGAGCTGAGCATCAAATAAAACAATGCACTTGTGCCCTAATCATGAGTAGCATATGCTTACTACTGCACAAGGGTTGCAGAGTTTATTCTCTTGTGCCATAGGAAGTTTTCTGTTAATGTGTTTTTCTCAATTTGGTAACAGGAAGAGAGCGGTCTGTTTTCTTGCCACTGAAATACCTTGTGAGTTTTAATGATCATTAGTGAAACTCATGACAAGTTTTATCATCTTTTAAAATAAACAAGTATCTGCAATGTATACACATCCTTCTTTAAGCAGCAGACACGAATTATAGGAGAAAAAAATGCTTGAAAGCTTATAGTAACTTCATGAAATGTATGCATGAAAAGATGCAGTATCAAAATTTTCTCTACCAGCTTTCCTCATTTATTCTAGTAAAATGTCTAATTTCTATGTTTTTATATTATTTAAAAATCATTAATATTTCTAAAATAAAGAATTGGCTATTATGGTGCTTTTATGTATATATATATACCATTTATATATAATATATATAGAAACTTTTATGTACCCTCAAGTCTAATAATGCAGTGACTATAATTAATAAAATTCAGTAAATAGCTCTAAAGTTTCTGAACAATAAAGAAATGCTACCTTTTAGGAGTTCACCCTATAAGTCAGAAGATGGTACTTTTTCCTAAAAAAACACAATAGGATGTTACATCTTGAAAAGCATCATTGCATGACAACTATTTATACTTAAGGAGGTGGGGAGTGTATTAGGGTTCCCAGAGGTACAGACTAATTAATAGAATAGTTGTATATATAAAGGGGAGTTTATTAAGGAACATCGACTCACATAATCACAGGTAAAGTTACACAGTAGGCCATGTGCAAGCTGAGAAGCAAGGAAGCCAATCCAAGTTCCCAAACCTCAAAGGTAGGGAAGCCAACAGTGCAGCCTTCAGCCTGTTGTTGAAGGCTCAAGAGCCCCAGGCAAACCACTGGTGTAAGTCCGGAGTCCAAAAGCTGAAGAACTTGATGTTCAAGGGTAAGAACCATACAGCACGGGAGAAAAAATAAAAGCTGGAAGAGTCAGCAAGTCTGCCCATTCCACCTTTTTCTGTCTGCGTTATTCTGGCTGCACTGGAGCCTGATTAGATAGTGCCCACCCAGATTGAGGGTGGGTCTGCCTTTCTCTGTCCACTGAATTACATCTTAATCTCCTTTGGCAACTCCCTCACAGACACAGGAACAATACTTTGCATTCTTCAATCCAATCAAGTTGATGCTCAATATTAACCATCACAGGAAGTGAGTTGGTCATTTTCTTTTCTGAAAATTTAAAACCTAATAAGTACATGGAGCTCTTCTCTGAAGTTGCTCTATAAAAATTCAAAATTAAAAGGGTACCTGAATACAAATTGCAATCTTTTTTTGCTCTGTTATTTGTCACCAGTTCTACAAAACTACTTATTATCATTAGTGACTATGTTGTTTTTACATATCTCAACATCAGATTATTAGAGTAAAAAGGAAAATATGAGGTTTAAGTCATATAAAACCAATAACATCTTAGTTGTCTTGTTAAATTAAAAAATGAACATTTTACATTTAAAATTTTGAATATTTTAAAACTGAAGTTTTCTTAAAATGTTATATGAACAATGCCATAATTTTTTGAAAGTTAGCATTTTCTGGATACTTAGTTTGAAAGAATATCACTGTGATGTGATGTGTCAGTAAATATTATTTAGAGGCTGCTAAAATGACATTTCTTTTTCAAGCTGTTGTCTATATAGAAATATAAATATAAAAGATAAGGGTTATTTGTACATTACCTATATGGATATATCTAAAAAGAATCACTAGAAAGAAGAAAGAAAATACAACATGAAAGCCAGAGTGAAGATAGAATATATTTTGTTTGATGTTTTGTTGATTCTAATTAATGATTTATAAAGCTTTTTAAAGATTATTTAAATAATCTGAGTCTTGCTTTGTCACCCAGGCTGAAGTGCTGCGTGACATGATCGTGGCTTACTGTGACTTCAAACTCCTAGGCACAAGGGAAGCTTCCACCTCAGCCTCTCGAGTAGCTAGGACTATAGATGTGTGCCATCATACCCAGCTGTTTTTTTTATTTTTAATTTTTGTAGAGGCAGGGTCTCCCTATGTTGCCTGGGATGACCTTGAACTCCTGGCCTCAAGCTATCTTCCTGCATTGGCCTCGCCAAGTGCTGGGATTAGAGGCATGAAACACTGTGCCCAGCTAGCTCCACTTTTAATGCCAAACTGTATATCACATGCCTGTTGGATATGTATATTGTTTCATATATATCTTTGTGCTAACAGAGATGTAAGCAGAGCAGGGTCAGAATAAATTGGAAAGAAGACATTTGTGTTTCCCAGACTCTTTCTCTACTCTCTTTGAAACCATATGGGAAGATTTAGCCTTCTTTCAAATTATATTCAGTTTTGTAAAGAGATTGAAAGAAGAGCTATGCATAGAGAATATGATATCTTTTTAGTTTGAAGTGCTTTGATGCTGATCTCTCAATTGCTCCCATTAAATGGGGTCTTGTTTTCAATCAAGAAAGTAAGTTAAACTTGACTGAACTTTTTTTTTTTTTTTTTTCAATGAAATCAGTAAAGACATACTGGAATACCATTTTTAGAGGAATTAATTTGAATGTATTAACCAATGCCTAACTTGAGATCTAATAACATTATTTGCAAAATATATATGTTTATATATAACTTTACTAAAGAAGTAATATTTGTAGAGGAAGTAGTAATATTATCCACAGAGAATAAGATCTATAAGAATAATTTATTTGGGGGTTTATACCGTTTTTGTTTTACAATTCAGAATAAAAGATGGGTGGTAGTACTATATAGAAGTGTCCTGGGGCAATATATTGTATTCTGTTGTTACCACTAAAACACTACGAATGATTGTATTCCTTCCTACCTCATATTCTTTTTTAATATTATCCTTTAAGGCAGGGAATGCCAGATATGTATACTGTAAATGACATTCCTGCTAGTGTTACTGAATGAATACTTAAAACCCAAATTTAAAAATTCTAAATTAACAATACGTGTATGTCCAATACAGTCACAGAGCATAAACCGATTTGTATGTGAACATGTTTTGATAATTGTTGATGATCAGATGCATGACTCAGAAAATTTAAGAAATTTTTCATCGAGAAACTTTAGGAAATAGGAGGAGACAGTAGTTTTAAAAAAATTTTATATTGCTGTGTTATGGTTAATATTGAGTGTCAATTTGATTGGATTGAAGGCTACAAAGTATTGTTGCTGGGTGTTTCTGTGAGGGTGTTGCCAAAGGAGATTAAAATTTGAGTCAGCAGACTGGGAAAGGTAGGCCCACCCTCAATCTGAGTGGGCACCATCTGATCAGCTGCCAGTGTGACTAGGTTAAAAAGCAGGCAGAAGAACGTGGAAGGACTAGACTGACAGAGTCTTCCAGATGTCATCTTTCTCCTGTGCTGGATGCTTCTTGCCCTCGAACATCGGACTCCAAGTTCTTTAGCTTTTGGGCTCCCGGACTTACACCAGTGCTTTGGGTCTCTCAGGCCTTTGGCCACAGACTGAAGGCTGCACTGTCTGCTTCCCTACTTTTGAGGTTTGGGGACTTGGACAGGCTTTCTGGCTTTTCTGGCTCCTTAGCTTACAGACAGCCTATTGTGGGACTTCACCTTATGATCCTGTGAGTCAATAGTCCTTAATAAGATCCCCTTCATATATTAATCTGTTTGCTAGTGCTGTTCCTCTAGAGAACCCTGACTGTAATTATAATGTAGAACACTGTGTCTTGATTTTCTACTTATATAATGTAAACATTTTTCCTATTAGTTTTTGCAAAATAACATTTAAATTTACAAATTGGTATAAAATTTGAAGATTCTCTTTGAAAACCATGTTTTTTTTTTAAGCTATCATCTTTGGTTTAAGAATTTTGGTTTGCTTATACATTTCTCACTTGTAGATTATACTGCTATAAAAATCATCATAAGTAAGACATTATTTCTAATTAAGACTTTCTGTGTCTTAATCTCATTCAGATGGCATCTTTGACCATTAGTAATGAGAAGGGTCTCTGGTCAAGCAAAGAACTAAGGCATATACACACAAAAAAGTAGTTTATTCTGTTGAATATTCTATTTAAGATGATTTACAATAAAAAGAGTTTATGTCCTTTTGAACTTTATTAATACTGTAAGTTAAAAGGAAAATGAATAGTGAAAATCAGTCATGCATACTTTATATTTATTTAGTGATTTAGAGTTAAACATTTAAAATTCTTAATGATTCCACACCATTATTTTATTTGCTAGTATAAATCAAAAAGGAAACTTGGTGAATAAGAAAAAACAGAAATAAAGAAGCTAATAAAGGAGAAATAACATAACATTGGCAAGTTGATAGAAAGAATAATGAAGATAAAATACAGATAGGTTATGAAAAGTTAGTATCTTACATTTGTTCACATAAGTTTTACAAAGAACTCTGACATGATACTTTATTCTTCATGATAACTGATTGTGATATTATCACCATTTTGTAGGTTAGGAAACCAAGGCTCAGAGGTACAGAGCTTCTAAGTAGGAAATCTGGGACAATTATTTAAGTCTTTTTTTTTTTCTCCCTGAAATCAGAAAAAAATATTTTTCTGAAACATCAAACTGAGGAATCTGGGGAACAGCAGGGAGAAAGATCTGTTGGGGGAGAACTGGGAGGGGGGAAAAGTTTTCAGTATATAGTTGAAAAGCATTGCATTGACAGAAGAGCGAAATTATATGGGTTCTTTCAATACTGGCTCCATTGTTCCTTCTCTTTCTCATGGTTGTGGAACGTCACTTCTAAGTGCAGAGGGGACACAAGGGATCAGAGAAAATTCTGTACTCTGAATATCAGCATACCATTTTTTAAATTTAATTTTTTGCTGCCTTACATTTAAATAATATAATAAAAAAGAATTAAAAGGAAAACTCAGAATATATTCCATTATGCCCACATATATCCTTTTTGAAAGTTATTAAGCACAAAAGATTTGAAAATGTCCTGAAAATAACATAGGCTATATGGCAGTCTCAGTTTCATAGAAAGTATAAATAATATTTTTAAAACACTTTTATACACCAAATAAATTTATATTTAAATTTAATAACTGACTCTGCTTGTAAATCAGTTTCATGGGCAAAAGCAGAGATATTTACCAATATGATTTTGTCATGCCTTCTTCAGGCACTCTAATCCTACTGGCATGTTTCCCAGTTTTGAAATAATGTTTTCCCTGATTTTCATAGGAAAACAATAGAATATAGAAAATATGCTTAGGATGGTTCATTCTGTGGCACTCTTTCATAGACAATATTTTATCAAGCATGAACTTTTTCTATTCTTGGCTATGTATTGTGTATGTTAATTTGTTTGGTCATATATTCGGGGTGCATGTACTCTTGAGATATTTTTTGCTATAGAATACACCACATATATTCCAATATAAGGTAGAATGATGAAGAAAAAAGTATAATGGTGTGGTATTGTATAGATGTATGTTGAAATTTAGGAAGCTTAAAAATTATTGTTGTATAGTGTGCAAAAATCTTAGCTGTAAAAATAAAGAGATGAGAATATAGTGTTTGAAATGGATAGCTGAAGGCGGAGCCAGTAACACTCACTATACAGAACCCCACAAGCCAAGGGAGAGAAAAGAGAAGTGTAAAAGTATTAGAGGATTTGATTTAAGTCGCAATAGATTAGAAATCTTATAAACAAAGCATAAAATCTGTCATCCCACCCTGTTCTTCTCTCCAATATGTATTTGTAGTTAGTAGATATTCTGCTCTAAATTGTGATTGAAGGTTATAGTGATTATTTATTAAGAGGTCTTGGACATACATGGATTAACTGTTTTCTCACTGAAGGATAAGAAATCAGCTGGTGAAAAACAGGATTAAAAGGTCAAAGTCAGTCATCTTGGGGGCTCTGCTGGACATTGAGTTCAACCCTTTGCCCATCTTTAAAATGATGTGTGTAGTGTAATCATCTCACTGGGCTACTAGCGTCATTCAATTTAAACTTCTGAATATATGGTTAAAAATTCAGCTCTTTGAATTAATCCTCTGTGATTTAATCTGTAACAACCTCCTTGGAAAGGCTATCAGACATGAAAGGAGGCAGAAAGGAAGAAACAAAAATAAAGAGAGGAAATTGGGAAATGATTAAAAAAGGAAATGAGTAAAGAATGATGTCAGGAAGGGGGGATAAAGAGGGGTATGAAGAGTGCTAGAAAGAGAAGAAAAGGAGCAAAATAAAGAGAAGAAAAAAATATGTAAACTAATATTTATTGAATATCTCTTCCAAAATTCTCCTGGATGAGTTTGCAGTTATCTATTTAATCCTTATAGGAACTCTGAAATCTTTATCATTATAAGTAAAATGCACGCCAAGCTGCCTCCTAAGCCTACACTTTAGTGACAATCTGCTTCTCCTGTCCTATAGAGTGTGCCCTGGATTATGTGTCTTTGTCCTTATTAGCCACTGTGAATTAGACTAGACTTGGACCACTTGCCTGCTTTAGACAGATAAGTTTCTTTCATAAGCTTTTGTCTTCTAGCCCCATTATTCAAATTAGCCTTTGCTAAATGTTTATACTTATAAAATCTATCAGGTAAAAACTGGAGCAATTAAATCCATGTGTAAACGAAGAAGACTAGAAGATAATTATATGGATATCCTAGTTGCTCCACATTTTCAACAATGCTTATCATCAGTCTTCTTATTTTAGCCATTCTAATGGAGGCTTAGCATTTTGTCTGTGTTGGTATTAATTTGCATTTTTTCTGATGGCTAATAATGTAGTGCAGGAGAACCCAACTCTAGGCCATGAACTAGCTGGGATCCCTGGCCCCTTAGGAACTGTGCCTCACAGCAAGAGGAGAGCAGCGGGCCGGCAAGCTGTGCCATTAGATTCACACAGGGGTGCGAACCTTACTGTAAATTGCCTGAATGCCAGGGATCTAGGTTGCGCACTCAGGAAAATCTAATGCCGAATGATCTGAGGTGGAACAGTTTCATCTTGAAACCAATCTCTCTACCTGCTCCAGTCTGTGGAAAAATTATCTTCCACAAAATTGATCCCTGGTGCCAAAAGGTTGGGGACTGAGTCAGGAGAATAGGCCCTGGAGGCAGGGAAACTAAGGACTTCCTAGAACTAAATTAAATGAAAACATTTCAGCTATGACAGGAAGTATCCTCTTTGTTTACGTAGGGCATACACTGACTAAATGACTTTGTAACTTTACTTCATCCTCTTCATTTACATATGGCTTACAAGTAACCAATGGAAACATCTAGAGGATATTTAAACCCCAGAAAATTATCTAACAAGACTCTTGAGCCCCTTTGCTAGGGCCTGCTCTCACACTGTGGAGCGTACTATTGTTTTCAATACATCTCTGCTTTTTTTGCTTCATTCTTTGCTTTGTATGTGCATTTTGTCCAATTATTTGTTAAATACTCCAAGAACATGGACACTTTCAACCGGTAACAGGGACCACTGAGCAGAGCTTCATATGCTTCTTGAGCATTTGTATATGATCTTTTTTTGTGAAATGTCTGTTCAAACACTTTGTTTTAAAGTTAGGTTCCTTCTGTTTCTATTAAAGTTTATATATATATATATATTCTGGATAAGATAATTTGCCATATGTATGTCATGGTGATTGTTCCTTAAAAGGTCTGATTGAATGTTGCACGTACATGGACTGTTTTCTCATTGAAGGATAAGAAATCAGTGGGTGAAAAACAGTTGAAAAACCCTAATATTGGGTATATTTATACTCATTCTGTATTTTTCCTTTTTGATTTTTAATGGTATATCTTAAATAGAATTTTAAATTTTGATAATTTCCATTTTATGCATTATTGGATGGATATTCTTTGTTTGAGTGTATTTTAGTCTTTGCCTACTCCACGGTTATAGTCTTTTATGTTTTCTTTAACAATTTTACAGTTGAAGAATTTTTTTTAGATCTGTGATCAATTCAAATTCATTTTTGTGTATGTTGTGAGATATTCTTTTATTATTATTATATGGGTATCTAATTGTTTCAGCACCATTTTTTTTAAAAAATTAAAAATTATCCATTGAAATACTTTTCTATCTTTGTCATTGATTTATGCTCACAGAAATTTATTTTATAGATTAATAATTATTTAGAAATCTCTCTAATTTGTACATATTTGAAAGTATTCCCAATCTTTCTTATTTCTAATTAAAAATGTAATGGTCAGAGAGCAAACTTCATAATTTCATTTCATTTAAATTCATTGAGATTGATTTCATGTTGTAACAAACTATCAGTGTTCTGCTGTTGGGTAGACTGTAATCTTAATGTCATTTGAATTAAATTGGTTGATAACATCGGTCACCAGATATCTTAGCTTTTATTTTTCTGAAAATTTATTATTTTCCCTGCATTTAAAAAATATTTTTTGAGTAAAGGGCTCCTGGTGAGCAAAATATGTAAAATACTTTTTTTTTTCTCATCACTTTAAAGATGCGTTTAATTTCTTTGGTCTTGCCTAACTTTTTGTGTGAATACTGAGATCATGCTTATCTATATCATTATGTATAAGATTTTTTTTCCTTTCTCATTATTATTAAGGTGTTCTCTTTGTAACTCGAGCCCAGAAATTTTATTGTGCTGTATTTTGATGTATTTTCCTTTGTGTTTGTTCCACTTTGAGTTCACTGATCTTTGTACTTTGTATTTATAACTCTCAGATATTATAAAATGTAATGTTATGTTATCTTCAATTATATCTTCTGTCCTCCCTCTCTTTTATCTCCATTTAAAACTCTGATTACTTATTGCTCAATCAGCCTGACTTTGAGCCCTGTGACACTGAGGTGCTTTATTTTTTCTTATTTTATTACTCTTTGTTCTTCACGTGGAAAAGTTTCCGTTGTTAACTCTTAAGATTCCCTGTGTTTTGCTTTTACAGTGTATAATCCATAAATTTTTAATTTCTGATTTTTTTTCCTCTTTATATGTTATCATATTTTATTATGCTCACTTTTCCCTTTATAGCTTTTAACTTATTAAGCATTGTATTAACTAATTTAATACCGTCTTTACTAATTATTTAACTTGTATCATTTCTGGTTCTTTGTCACCTGCTATCTTTTGGACTATGAATTACATTTTCCTATATGTAATTTTTGTGGAATTCTATATTGTGAATTTTGCATTGTTATGTGTTGGTTTATATTTTAGTAATGTAAAGAGTATTGGACTTTTTCTTCTGGTTGAATGTTACATAACTTGCAGATCAGGTTGAACTTTTCATGGCTTATTTTTAAACTATTTTAAGTTGGGCCCAGTGAGGTCTATACTCTAGGGATAATTTTTCCCCAATTTTTAGTTAAAAGATTTCTTGTGTTGCCACTGAAGGTCATACGTATTAAGCAGAGTCTCTCCTGAATAAGTGGGAACTTAACTGGTCTTTGGCACCCTGTGATCTCTGAGAATTGTCCAGCTTAGAGGGAAGAACCTCTCTTGGTTTCTTATACTTTAAAAATCTTTGTAGGCCTTCTTCTTTTTTTTTTTTTTTGTCTTCTATTCACATGTCCCATTTCTGGGTTAAAATCAATGTCCCAGGGGAACTAATTAATTTATCGCATTGGTAATCAGCAGCAATCAGAGAATTTCTTTCCTTAGCTATATTCTTCACCATTCTCTGTTCACTCCTTTTCGCTTTCCCCATTTTGCCTCTTACCAGTGCTTCCTTCTCCCTTTGCATAGTTACAGGTGAAATTTAGAGTCCAGAATAGACTCACAAATAGTACATTGTCTACCCTGCTGTTTTAAATTGATCTTTAGGTTATATACATTACACTTGATTCTTATTTTTTCTAGGCTTGTAGATACTTCTCTTTATATGTTTACTTATTATTTCTCCTTATACTATTTCATACTTTTTCTTATAATAATTTCTGTCAATTAATAAATGACTGGTTAATTGGAAACAGAGACAAGGAAATGTAATCAATGTGATTCTTCGGGGTTATGTTGACCCTGTATTTGTTTTGGAATTACACTTTTGGTTTCTATCCATGAACCCTTCATGTATAGAAAAGCCATAATATTAGAGCCACTGTTTTATTTTTTAATATCTGGTTCTATCTTAATTTCATTGTATGGATGTACCTTGGGATAATATGAAATCTGTAATTGTTTATAAAAAGCTTCCATATTATATTGTTTTCAGTGAAAATGTGATTTTTATTTTGAGAAACATTGCTAGACAGTAGTAGAGGCAATTGTGGCTGAAGACTTCTGATCTATGAATTTATAAAAATATTTAGTTCTATTAAAGTTGTTTGATGAAATGCATATTTATGGAGAAAAATCTAAGCACGAGATAGAAGTACTAATTGTAACTTTTTATTTAGTGTATGCCATTTGTAAAAATGCAGTCCCTTTTTATATTCTCTACATAGATAATGGGATAATTTATCATCACTACAAATTATTTTTACGAGTCTTATTTAGTGGCTATAAAATAGTATATATGTAAATGCAGTGTGTTCGCATCATGTATAATTCATTGCACAGCTGAGTTTCTGTCACAATTCAAATTTACCAAGGATAGAGGAAACTTCATCATTAATAAATCATCAAATTGCCTTTTAATGGCAGATTTTATTTTTGCTTTTCATATAAATTCTTCCAACATAAAGGCTGTAATGATGATGCGCTTCAATGATTGCCTGTCACTGACAAACAGGCCACTTGCCAAACTCAGTGGCTTAAAAGAATAAGAATTTACTTTTTAATGATTTTGTGGGTTGGTACTGTGGGTATCACTCGGCTGGGCATCTGTTCTGCACAACATCAGCTGGCTTCATTCAACACTTGGGGTCACTCGATGTGTCAGCTAGATAAATAATTACGGTTTTCATATTATCCCAAGGTATGTCAACATAATGAAATTAAAACCGAACCAGATACTAAAAATTAAAATACTTGCTCTAATATTGTGCCTTTTTTATACATGAAGATTTCAACGTTAGAAACCAAAAGTGCAATCCTGAAACAAATACAGGGTCAGGGCAACCCTGAAGAATTAAATTGATTATTTTTTTTTTGTCTCTGTTTTCAATTAATCAGTCATTTATTAATTGACAGAAACAATTATGATAAGAAAAAGTATGAAATAATATAATGAGAAATTGTAATGTAGTAAAAATATAAATAGGAGCATCAACGAGCGTAGAAAAAAATAAGAATCCAGCTCATATATTGAAGGTCTGGGAAAACAGATTCTGCCTATTTATGAGAGAATTCGTGGGCATCCTTTACCTACCACACTATCTCATTTTAAAACCATTTTTTAAAATCTGAAATAACGCCATGGATTCCTCTCTGTTGCAAGATTTCTTTCTAAAGTTGAATTCCTTTTCGATTTTAATGCTTCTAAAATATTTCAGGGAAAAAAAGAAAACTTCAGCATGGTTTTATAAATCCAAGGAGAGGTAGCAAAAAAAAAATCTTTTTTAGGCCGGGCGCGGTGGCTCAAGCCTGTAATCCCAGCACTTTGGGAGGCTGAGGTGGGTGGATCATGAGGTCAAGAGATCGAGACCATCCTGGTGAACATGGTGAAACCCCGTCTCTACTAAAAAAAAAAATACAAAAAATTAGCTGGGCATGGTGGCGCGTGCCTGTAATCCCAGCTACTCAGGAGGCTGAGGCAGGAGAATTGTTGAAAACGGGGGGGGGAGGTTGAAGTTAGCTGAGATCATAACACTTCAATATAGCCGGGGAAAAAGAGTGTATCTCAAAAAAAAAAAAAAAAAAAAAAAAATCTTTTTTAGATTCAGGGCTGTATGTGCAGGTCTATTGCATAGGCAAATTCATGTCACAGGGATTGTTATACAAATTATTTAATCACCCAGGCACTAAGCCTGGTAGCCAATAGTTATTTTCTCTCATCTCTCTCTTCCCACACTCCATTCTCAGGTAGGTTCCAGTGTTGTTCCCCTTTTTGTGTCCAAGTGTTCTCATCATATAGCTCCCACTATGCATGAGAATACACACTATTTGGTTTTATGTTCCTGCTTTAGTTTGTTAAAAATAGTGGCCTTCAGCTCCATTTATATCAAAGGACCTGATCTTGTTCTTTAATGGCTACATAATTAGTATTCCATGGTGTATATAAACCATATTTTCTTTATCCAATCTGTCTTGATGGCAATTAGGTTGATTCTATGTCTTTGCTATTGTGAACAGTGTTATAATGAACGTATGTGTGCATGTGTCTTTATGGTAGGCTAATATATATTTCTTTGGATATACACCCAGTAATGAGATTGCTGGGTCAAATGATATTTCTGATTTTAGGCATTTCAGGAGTCACCATACTGGTTTTCACAGTGATTGAACCAATTTACACTCTCATCAGCAGTGTATTACTGTTTGCTTTTCTCTACAACCTAACCAGCATTTGTTATTTTTTGATTTTTTAATAATCATTATTCTGACTGGTGTAGATGGTATCTCATCATGGTTTTAATTTGCATTTCTCTAGTAATCAGTGAGTTTGAGCTTTTTTTCATATGCTTGTTGGCCTCATGTATGTCTTGTATGTCTTCTTTTGAAAAGTATCTGTTTATGTCCTTTCTATTGGCGTTGTTGTTTTACTGTAAATTTGCTTATATTCCTTAAAGATGCTGAATAGTAGACCTTTCTCAGATGCACAATTTACAAATATTTTCTCCCATTCCATAGGTTGTCTCTTTACTCTGTTCACAGTTTTTCTCTATGCAGAAGCCTTTAAGTTTAATTAGATCCCATTGTCAATTTTTGCTTTTGTTGTTATTGCTTTTGGTGTCTGTCATGAAATCTTTGCCCATTCCTATGTCCAGGTATTATCTAGGATGTCTTCCAGGGTGTTTATAGTTTTGGGTTTTACATTTAAGTTTCTAATCCACCTCGAGCTGATCAGATGTTTGTAGGTGTGCAGCCTTATTTCTGGGTTATCTCTTCTGTCCCACTGGTCTATATGTCTTCAAAAATATAAAAACCTTTTTTGAAATAGAAGCTTCAGGTTGAAATTACAGTTATATCTCTTATTAACTATGTGATTAACATCAAAGCAAGCAATTTATCTAAGGCTTTCTTTCCATATTAGCAAAATAGAGATGTAAGACTTGCACCTCTATTATATAAGTTTATAAAATTCACTAAGAAATACAGATAATTCATAAGATACAATTCTAAATGCAGATAGTGACATGCAAGTGTAATGTGTTCATTTTATTTCTCTGATACTTTCAATTTGAGCCACACTCACTATAGGGTATTCAGGATAAACAGACGCCATATGCAACTACTGTATGGCTCACTCCTACAGATGGTTTTAGTTCTTTTTATGGACATAGTATTGCCATATAATTGGTGATAGTTTTCTCCTAATCTCTATTTAGAAGAGGTCCACTCATCAAAGCCTCCAAAGAATACCCTTTTTGTACTTTAAGCTAGAAGTCTTGCAGGGTTTATGGTCATTTATTGTAAAAGAAAATATTTAATGTAAGACCTACTCTAAGCATGACCATTCCTTTTGATATTACTCTTTATTATACCCTGTTGACGGATGACAGATAATGCAGTTCCACCAGGAACATTCTCCTTGTGAATTTCTCTCAAATCAGTAGACCTTGCAATCTTTATGTCACTTCTGTCTCCTTGTCACATTGTATTCTAAGTATATTCAAGAGATTTTCTTGTATTTATATTTTTTCTTGTAAATACTATGATATGTCATTATAATTTACATTTTCTAGATTAGAAAACTAATCCAGAAGGCATTCAGTGAAAGTTCCCAATAAGATTATACTGATTATTCTCAATCTTTAGCAATAAAGTTCTTTGCAACTGTATTGAAACATTTTTAAAATAAGCAATTTTAAAAAGAAAAAACTATAATATGTAAATTGTAGAAATGTATCAGATAAAGAGGGAGCTAAAACAAACAAAAAGCCCAATAAACCAAAAAAGAGTAAATGATTGCTAAGATAACAATACCATTCGAATTGTAGTATATATTTTATATAATAAAATACATAATTATTAATAGAATAATAGAAATAATTATTAAAGATAAATATATATAATTATTAAATATAAATATTTAAGGCCACTTAAATCAATGTATGTATGGACCCTAACATATATAGCAGTATATATAGAGAGCACAATTTATACTGTATGGATGTCATTTTGCAGGTTTTAACACACAATAAAAATTCTTACATCTTACTAGAAATTTGCCATCAATATAAGTTCTGTATAATATTTCACTCCATAGAGAAAGTGAAAGTGACTTAATATTTTTCCTTTGCTGAGGCATTAGGTGGTTTTCTGTCACTTGGCATAAAATTTCAACATAATTTTTTGTATGTAGATCATTTTCACATTTCAGATTATGTCATTAAAATCTTTCTTTAAAGCTATGTTGGCGTAATTCACATCATACAATTCACCTATTTAAAACATATAATTTAATGTTTTTTTCACACTATTGTTTACACATTACTGTAACATAATTTTAGAACATTTGTTTAAAGAAATCCATACCTATCTGCAATCATTTCCACCTCAGACAACAATTAATCTTTATGTCTCTCAATATTTGCCTATTCTGAACATGGACTTTCTTCTTACACTTAGCATAACGTTTTCAAAGTTCATGTATGTTGAAGTACTTCATTTATGTTTATTGAAAAAATAATATTTCATTGTATCGCTATGTCATATTTTATTTACTTATTTACTTCCTCCCACTTTTGAGGGGTTTGTTCTGTTAGAAACATTTGTATACATGTTTTTACGCAGATGTATGAATTCAAATGTCCAGAGAAATTGGTGTCATGTGACTCTGTCACTAATATTTCAAGTAAGTACCAAGCTTTTCAGAGACTGCCATTTGTTGTCTTTGGGATAATAATCTATTCCAGAAGTAAATTCTTCTGTACAGTATATTGCTGGAGGAATGGCTACAATTATCTAAAAAATTCTTCATACATATTGATAACTTGCTTCCAAAAAGAGCTTCTATAAATGTATATATCTGATTTTTAAGAATTTATCATACGCTCTTCATCACTGAAGAGTACCTTGAAAATAAGCATAAATTTTGGAATAGGGAAGCATTTTGTCAAAGGGCATAAATAATAATTGCAGTTGACTTTTTTTAAGTTTATTAAAATTATAAACATCTGAAATTTTTTATCTTTAATTTATATTTTTGTTATGAGTTTTATTACCTATTTCCATCAGATTTCACAATGTATAGTTTATTTAATTTTTTGGCATATTTATATATATAATGGTTTATATTTCTATTTTTCCACTATTTTAATATTTTATTTCAGCATTTCTTCCATTGGATTGGTGTTTAAATTTTTAATGGAACTTTTATTTTGAAATAATTAAAGATTTCCATGCACCTATAAGAAGTAAGACAAAGAGATCCAATGTACTTGGTTTTCACTTTCCCCCTGTGATAACATCTTGCAAACTTACTATCCAATATCACATTCAGGATATTGATATGATGCAGATTTCTATCACTACCAGAATCACTGATTTTACCCTTTTATAGACACACATACTTTTCTCCCACCTTCACCCTCCCTTAACTCCTGGAAACCACTTATCTATTCTTCATTTCTATTATTTTGTCACCTCAAGGATGTTATATAAATGAAGCAATATAATGTTTAACATTCTGTAATTGACATTTTCACTTAGAAAAAATGCTCCGGATATTTATTCAGCTTATTGTGTGCATCAATAGTTAATTTATTTTTACTGCTAAGTAGTTTTCCATGGTGTAGATCTACCACAGTTTAAGTATTAACCTATTGAAAGTTACCTGGGTTGTTTGCAGGTTTGGCTATTATATATGAAACTGTTATAAATACCCATGCACAGTTTTTGCATGAAAATAAGTTTTCATTTCTAAGAAATAAATGCCCAGAAGTGCAATTGCTGAATGGTATATAAGTAGTATGTTTAGTTTTGAAGAAAATGTTAAATTGTTTTCCAGTGTGGTTGTATGATTTTTTTATATTTCCCAAAATAATATGTGAGTAATCCAGTTCTCTGCATACTTACCAGCATTTGGTATTGCTGCTCTATTTTACTGCATTTATTCTGATAGGCATTTAGTGATAACTCATTGTACTTTTAAATTATAATCTTCTAATGGATAATGCTGTTGATATCTTTTCTTGTGCGTATTTGCCATTTTTATGTTCTCTTTGGTCACATTTTTGTGGGTCAGTTTCTAGGTTCTCTATTCTATTCTATTAATCTATCTCTTTATACACCTCTACCAATCCCATATTGTAATAATCGTTGTAGCTATATATGTCTTGAAATCAAATAAACAGATTATTCCCATTTTAATTTTTTTCTGAAATTATTTAACTATTCTTGTTTCTTTGCCTTTCCATATTACATTTCAGAATGATTTTTTTCTATATATACCAAAATATTGTGCCTAGATTTTCACAGGAATGCTATTCAACGTATAAATCCATTTGAGAGATTAGACATCTGTTCTTTTTATGTTGAATTTTCTTATTCATAAATATCATTGTGGTAGGTTTTCTAATTCCCAGAATCTGTGCAATTTTGGTTGTAAAACTTCCATTACGTTTCTGCTTTATGTTATCTATTCATTTGTCAAGTTTCTATATTTTGCTGAGACTATTTTCTCATTTGTTTCAAGCATGTTTATAGTTGCTTGTTGAAGAATTTTTGTAATGGTTGCTTTAAAACTGCTATCAGATAATTCTAACATCTCTGTCATCTCAGTGTTATTGTCTTGATTGTCTTTATTCATTTATTTTGAGATTTTCCTGGTCCTTGGTATGATATGTAACTTTCAATTGTACCTGAACATTTTGTTATGTTATGGCACTTTGAATCTTATTTAAACCTTCTGCTTTTGCTGGTGTCCTCTGACAACACTTTGGCAGAGGAATGGGGTTATTTTTTCGTTATTGCCAGATGAAGGTAGAAGTCCAGGTGCTCCACTTGGCTATTGTTAACACACACAGGTAAGGGCTCCTCATTACTACTGGCTTCAAATGTTAGTCCTGGCTCTCTGCTAGTCCTTCACTATACCTCCATGGTTGGGAAGGGTATAAATGCTTTCTTATTGCTGCCATGTGGCCTCCCCCATCATATAGAGACAGAAACCTCATTAAAGCTGGGTCATGGTAAAAGTTCTGATTCTTCAGTAGGACCACAGTGATATGACTCCAGTGAAAAGTGGAAGGGACACCTCACTACTGCTGAATGGGATTGGAAGTCCAGGTATCCTCATGGTCTCCAGTAACTTCACAGAGAGATTGCTTGTTACTACCTAAGGGGATGAAAGTCCTGGCTTCCTGCTTAGTCTTCTCTGATGCCACCATAGTAAAAAGTGGGGAGGGTATTGGCTACATTCTTATAGCTTCATCAGGATGGAAATCATATTATACATATCATATGATTATAATATACACTAGCATGTCTAGCTAAGTTTGTATTTTTAACTATTGTAAAGGTTTGATTGATAGAAGAGTGAATACTGTGTATAATGAGTCATGTCAATGGGCATAGATAAGAATGTTCCCAACAAAAAGCCAGCTCTCTAAAGCTAAAGAACTAGGAATTGAACAGCCTAATTAGACAAAAACTTGCAGACAATTGTCACTCTGTTCCAGTCAAATGCCACAGGAAAAACAAAAATGTAGCCCCAATCCTTGAATACACAAAAATAAGAAAGCCAAGTAGAGAGCCTTAACTTTTTGGATGAGAGAGGAGAAAGACTTCAGATGGAGTGAAAGAGAGGTGAGACAGCCTCTAATGTGCCTATCAAGCCCTTCAAGCTTTTTTCATTGAAGTGTATCTACCACACATCAATGACTCTTTCCTAAATTCTCAACATTGATGAATATTTTTTAAATCTATTTTTTTCTGATCATTTACCTCAATGGGTGATGAGATGTAAGGTCTATGACTATGTTTATTCTTATACCTTGCCTAAGATGTCTGCAGATGTTTATTCAGAGGATTATTTCTTGATTACCTAAACATAAATAAAATACAACATTAATTCTTCGTCAAATTTACCTTAATTCAAACTTGTATTTATTTTTAGCTCTCTTTTGTATTTTTATATATTATAATTAGCATGTAAAAATTACTGTTAAATATTGAAGTAGAACGTAGAGGAGAATATGTACATTTTATGGTTTCATTATGACATTAAGTACAGGGTTCTAGTGGATGGAAACAATTTTTTCTCTTTCTTTTTGCATTATTCAACTTACATTTTACTACTTATTAAAAGATGTGTTGTACCTACTTTCCATATTGCATGTCTTGTTCTGCTTCTATTTCGTTCATTTTAAAATCCTGTTAGTATAAAAAGTAGTTTGGTCTCTTTAAGGTGACTGGTGCCTGAAACAGGTTAAAAATGAATTAATTTTTGAATATGAATGACCTTGTTAAAGAACCCCCTGGTCAATTGCTATCAAGTGGTATCTTCTCTGAAGTTAAGAAAAACAGTTAAGAGGAGATATTACAATTAAGCACAGCTAATTCTGCTTTGCTGGCTTGCTTTTCTGACAGTTATTCAAGTGGCCCAGAGAACAAAATGGTGAAGGTCATTCTAAGTAGACATTATGCAGTTATTTACTATCCCTGACTATTAAAACCTTTTATAATATAGGAAAAGTCCAACATGATAGTTACCACTGACAACACCACCTTCATAAAGTGTCTGAAGACCTTTGTTCCTTTTGGAAATGTAATTTTTATTCATCATAAATAAACTTAGATGAATTAAATAACTAGACTTGAATTTCTATAGTTTGGTAGTAACCTCCAAGGTAGACTTTATGTTTCTAGAGAACTGTAGAATCTTCTAGTGTTGGAAATAAGCTCTGAGCCTTAGAAATAAAGAAGGCCAAATATTTCACAAAGATGTTTTTAGTTGATAGATTTATAAAACTCTTAAAGTATTTTTGTATCAGTGTTAATATCATATGGGATAGACCTACTTAAGATCAAAAATCTGTTCTTATATTTATTCCTAACATAAAGCCAAGAAGAAATTACACACAAAAAATAGAATTTTAATGACATCTTAAGTAATATTTATTTGTTAAAAAAATTACCATGCAATTTAACTTACCTTTGATTTCTTTATGATTACCAGTTTTGATGACCATATCTCATTCTTGATGCTGGGGAAAATAAACATTGATCAAGGAGAAATAGATTAATGTAAATTATAATGGAGAAAAATAATCTTTCCACCCATTTTTATCCTATAGTTCAGATATTTTAACTTTTGCAGAGGTATCCTGATTTTATTGTTTATGGAAATCCATGTGTATATATAAACTAGAACACATGTCTAAAAATTGTCCTATGCTATTGTAATTCTATAGGACAGGTGATCAGTGAGAAATGGTTTTTAGAGGAAATTCAAATTCGGGAAATACAGCATTTAATCAAATGCAATAGTTTTTGTGCTGCACCAAATTTCAGAAACTAACCTGCATTAGTTACATGTTTTTACTTGATAAGAAATAGAAATGTTTGGAGAATTTTCTAAAATTATTTTACTGTGAAATATGGCATCTTATTGGCCAGTTTTGAGGAATAATTCAGGCTTTCTGAATGTGTTTTTCCTTTTGAAGAATGGTTATAGGTTGAATGATCTTTTTGAGAATCTTTTGTACTTCATTCTTTGCTTGAATCAAGCCACTTATATTTTTTATCTAAAGTTTTGTATTTCAACAGTCTCCAGTGGTTCCTCAAAACAAAGTGTCTGAGTATTCCAGAGTATGACTAACAGGACAAAATGCAAATTTGTCTATTATGTTCAAGAATGCATTTGCCCCCCAACAATGTCTGTCACAAAGTAAGTACTCAAATATTAATTTTAGTGAAGGAAATAGTAAGTTTTGTTTATTAGTTTTTGAAAAGACCTGTTATTTTCTTTGCTGACTTCTGGAAACATTACTTTCTTGGTCTGCTGATGTTATAACTCTGCTGCGCTCACCTGAAAGCATGGCATGGTCAACTTAAAGTACAGTGGAAATTTGTCTCAATGAGATAAATATTATGCTGCTGTCTATAATAGACAGCTAGTAAATATATATTTTTTGAGATGGAGTCTTGCTGTGTCACCCAGGCTGGAGTACAGTGGCACAATCTCAGTTCACTGCAACCTCCGCTCTCTGGGTTCAAACTATTCTCCTACGTCAGCCTCCTGAATCGCTGGAACTACAGGCAGGTATCTCCTGGCTCAGCTAAGTTTTGTATTTTAAGTAGATACAGGGTTTCATCATGTTGGCCAAGCTGGTCACAAACTCCTGATCTCAAGCAATCCTCCCACCTCAGCCTCCCAAAGTGCTGGGAATACAGAAGTGAGCCACTGTACCCGGCCTACTAAGTGTAGCTATTATCTCTCGTTTATATTCCAGAGCTTAGCACAATGCTTGGTAATTTGTAGGTGAGGAACAAAGGTTTAACTTAATAGAAATCTAAAATTTTCCTGTTTCCACCAAGATTTATTACACACGCAGACACACACACACACAGACACACACACATACATACATACATACATATCATATTTAGTTCATTGATGTACATTTTCACTGTTTTTTAAGTTGAGGATTTTTAACTGAATGCTTCCTTGGCTGCTTTAGGAAACACTGTTAGAAATACAGATCTATAAATATTCACAGAAATAAGTAATATGAATATGCATAAGGAATTGGAAATTTTTCAGTGTGCAGGAAGTTTATTTCTTGGAACACAGTATTAACAATAGCAACTACTACATTGTCTTTATCACTTGTTATCTTGTTAATGGCTTTTGATAAACATTTTATGAACTTCTAGGCAAATATATCCAAAAAAGCCAAACTTTGTTTGCATTTGATTTTAGTAAAAAAAAAAAAAATGAAATGCCTTTTCTCAGTGGCTATCATATTACAATACAATAAATTTAGTGTATGTACATAAATCAATTTTGTTCCAAAATATGCATATGTTGAGAGTTACAAATTGAACCACAACTTGGTGTTACTATTGAAGCAAACAAAGAACTTTTAATATGAATTAGTTGATGAATGCTTGCAGATATTAATTTTATTTGAATTCTTAAATGATACATAGTTGAACCTTTGTATTTAAAATTATTCTGTGAGGTCCAAACCTAAGTAATAAGTAGTATCATAAAATGTAAACATATTAAGAATTCTACTATCCAGAGTATCATGAGACACATATTGTTTTTAAAAATCATCTGGTGTCATGAAGTAGAATTCAGGTATTGGAATTTGTACCATTGGTAGAAAGACATAAGTTTTGTTTTGAGTATGGTTGATTTAATCTTTATTTTCAAAATCAATGGCCCAAGAAATTGATAGTTAAGAGAATCATCTTCTGATGTTTCTTCAATTGTTCTTATTTTTACTTCATTAACTTTTCATTTGATAACAGCAATAAGGACAGTGAAAAGTAGCATCTGTGGAATGCTTCCTATGTGTCAAGCACTTGTCTAAACACCTTTAGAAAGCAGGATTCTTATTTTTCATATTTTATAGATAAGGAAATGAAGATTTGAAGTATTTGAACAGCTTGTTTCAGCAAATTGATGTTTGAGTAGAAATTTGAGCCCTAATCATCCTGAAAACAAAAGTCTTTTTAATTTTGTCATTTAGTGTGTCCATGTCACACTTCTGAAAAAATACATCTGATCAATGCACACCAGAAACAGAAAGTAAGGATGGATTTCTAAGGGAAAATTAGATGCAGTGGATGAAAATATTTGCACTTACTGCAAATGCTCATTCAAAGTCTATTTATTTAATTTTAAAATTGTTCTAACAAGATCATCAATCTTATTTGCCAGGACAAAAAAAAAAAAAAAAAAAAAAAAAAAAAAAAAACAAATAATGCGAAAACTATGTCTTACACGTGTGCCAAATACAGGGAAATTATAAACTGTGTCACAAAATAAAAGTTAAACATTTTTAGGCAAATCAGGGAAAATAATAACTTTGTTGGCTAATGTTACTTTAATTATCATTTGATATGCCCGAGTATCACTGAATTTCTGCATACTATTTGTATTTTGTATTGCAGTAGGAGGTAATGAACTCACAGAAGGAGAGACTTAATTACAAAACAATAATTGTAAAAACAACAAAAAAAACTTGTTTAAAATGTTTGAAAGCCCAAAAATCTGGTCCATGATTCATCAAAATAATCAATATATAGGACACAGAAAAATGGAGTATGTTAATTTTGAAATAAATGTTTGTTAAAAAAAAACTATCATAAAGACCAAATTGTTTTCCACCAAAGTGCTTTTCCCAAAATTTATTAGCATAATTTTGTATAGCAAATGTGTCGGTTACTACTACATGATGATGATTTATTTCTGTATCTCATGTATATTGAGCATTGATTAACTTCAATCTATTGCTGTTATTATTAACTTATTTTAACCATTTAGCAGCCTTATCGATTTTACATATATCACTATATTTGATATAATATAAAAAAATGATACTAATAGTATTATCCCCCTCACAAGGTGGTGAGTTGACTTTCGATATGAGAAATACTTAGTTCAGTGCATGGTAAATGGTGATTTCTCAGGTAATATTTCCATTACTGATGTATTCATTGACACATGTACTTTTTTAATAGTCAGTATTACATATTGACTCTAATAAACCTAGGCAGTTCTGAATAACTTTTCTAGATCACTGGACAGAAGAAATGATTGACTCTATTACATGATCATTATGAGTGTTCCATGAACCAAATGGACTTATTGGAGTTCTTAACTTAGAAATAACAATCGTTTATATTTATGGTGGTAATATAATGCTGGAAATAAATTTGGACCTTGCTTTTAGAAGAAAAGTTTGTTTTAAAAAGTTAAATGTATGCATATATGTATATATATAGTTATATATTGTCATACACAAGTATACATATACACATATACATATATATATGTGTGTATAAATATTTATATACATATAAAATAAAGGGATACCTCTGGGAATATAATAACTTCTTTATTTTCACCTGCTAATTACTCTTCATGAGAAGTCTAAAGTGATCAGGTGGCTGATCAGGTTTTGTGGGAATCTTAATGTGTTCCCTAGTGAAAGATTTCCATCTCTGGGAAGCAGGATTTGACCTGGAAGGTAAAGTAGTATGGGGACAGAAGTAAAAATTATTCAAGTGGGTCATTGACAAAAATGGGAGGAGAGACACTCTCAGTTTCAATTTAGTTCCATGTAGTCTAATTATTGATTACATAGCACCATATAATAGCAGATGGTTCAGCTGTATGCAAAATCATGACAGCTTCTTGACCTCATAAAAATGTGAACTCCACTCTCTTCTTATCGGTACTCTCAAGAGGCTATGTCAATGTTTTATCAGGCTGTCATCAGAGAGATGTACTGTCTTAGTTTTGGCTGCTATAGCAGAATACGGTAGACTGGGTGACTTAGCAGAAATTTCTCAGAGTTCTGGAGGATGGGACAAATAAAACAGCTGCTTCAGTTCCTAGGTGAGGGCTTTTTTCCCGGCTTGTGGCCTTCTCATTGTATATTCACATTGGGAGAAGAGAAAGGTTGTCTTTCTTGTGTCTTTTCTTTTGAGGGCACTAATCTCAGCATGAGGGCTCTACCCTCATTACCTAAACACTTCCCAATGGCCCATCTAGAAATATCATCTCATTGAGGATTAGCACTTCTATGTATGGAGTTTTGGGGGTGAACACAAATATTTAGTACATAACATGTGGTGTATGGTAAGAAGACTGGGTCCACGCCCTTATGTCAGTTGCCGTACTTTCTGCCCCTTGAAATTGGTCCCTTAGTTTAAGATGATTATTTGAGATCCCAAGCTAATAAATCACACATTTTATGAACCCTTGGATAATGATATTAGCTAATGTGCTGTAGGCAGGAAAGGAAAACTATATCCAGAATACCTGATAGTCATATTCAGAAATAATTTCTGTTCTTTCCAGAGTGGAAGAAGTATGATATAAACTATTTTTCACAAGTGGCTAGTAATTCTGCACAGTAGCAAGAATTTTCATATAGCTCCTCCAAATGTCTTACCCTAGTCCCCATTATTGTGAATATGACAGATATCACACCTGTGACTTTATTACATTACATGAAGAAAATAATTTTGAAAAGGTAATAAAGTTACTACATCTTAACAAGCTTTATGTAGTTAATGTGCATGGATGTCAGTTAACTTTAATTATAAGGAAGAGTGTGCAGGTGGTCCTAACTGAATCACATGAGCCCTTTAAAAGTAGACGGTTGGCCAGGCACCGTGGCTCATGCCTGTAATCCCAGCACTTTGGAAGGCCAAGGCAGGTGGATCATGAGGTCAAGAGATTGACACCATCCTGGCCAACATGGTGAAACCCTGTCTCTACTGAAAAATACAAAAATTAGCTGGGCATGGTTGTGCACAACTGTGGTCCCAGCTACTTGGGAGGCTGAAGTAGGAGTAGTGCTTGAACCCAGGAGGCAGATGTTGCAGCGAGCTGAGATCACGCCACTGCACTCCAGCCTGGCGCCTGGTGACAGAGCGAGACTCTGTCTCAAAAATAAAACAAAATTAAATTAAATTAAATTAAATAAATAAATAAAAGCAGACAGTTTTCTCCTGCATATTGCAGAATGAGGATTAGAGACACGAGGAGTACAACAAGGATTCAACACAGCACTTGGCCTTGAAGATGAAAATGTAACCAGGTTTCTTGGATGTTATGGGTTCTTGGCCTCCAGCCTGTTAAAGAATAGCTGGTGAGGCTTCTTCAGCTGCACCTTATGCTCACAAAGTAAAATTTCAGACCCAAAACAGTGTTGCAGAAAGGTGATTTTACTTAGGTAGAAAAAAGAGAAGGAAAGGAGAAGAGAAAGACTTCCACGAAGAGTGTGGAAGGGGATTCCAGAGGGGAAATCCCAGAGGGAGGTCCCAGCCTGTGGGAGAAGATTCCAGAGGGGAAAATCCAGGTGGGAGCACCCACCGTGTGGGAGGGGGTTCCAGAAAGTTGGAAATGCGGCACAGGTGAGGGAGGACAGACTTTTATCCTGGGAGGAACCCCCACCTTCTCCAACACCCTGGGCCAATGAAAGGAGTTCCTTAGAACTTGCGCTAGAGTGATTGACTTTTAGTTTCTTCCAGCGCACACGAAATTCAAACATAAACCGTTGAATCTCCTGGATGGAGAGAGATGGGGGGGAGGCATGGCACTGGGGAAATTCTTGCCCTTAAAGCTACACCCTTTCCTGGACCTGGAAAGAGAACACATTCCCTCAAAAGGGGCAGTGTTCAAGGCCCCAGTAACACCCCTGACCAGTCACGAAAAGCCTACAATCCTACACCCACGTGGAACAGAGTTCTGCAAAATTGTAAGACTCTAGATGTGGATTCTTTTACCATGTGTCTAGGTGAGAGCTAAGCCTGGCTGATACTTTAGCTTTTCACCTTGTGAGACTCTTTAAAGAGAACCCAGCTAAGCCCACCCAGAATTACCACCTACATAACTGTGAGTTAATAAATGTATGTTTTTTAAAGCCACCAAATTTGTGATTTGTTATGCAGCAATAGAATGATACATTATTCTTGAGGCATTGTACCACATTGTGAGCTCAGTTTTTTCCCAATCTGACTATTCTGACATTCAGAAGGGTCAGTAACTAGGTCAGTCTTGGCAAGGGAGAACACATGCTGTTGGGCCTGTGCAACACATGCTGTTGACCTCTCCTTTCATGAGCTTTTGCAATTACATGAAAGTCAAGACCAGACACCAGTTCATATCATCTGAATTAGTCATAATTTCCATTGGGTTGTTTGTTGCTTCTTTTGCAGTTATTTTGTTGTGGGAATTAGATGAAGGTTAACGGTAAAATTACAGAGTTCAAGATGTCAAAGGGTAGACAATACTTGAAGGAATTACTGATAACACATTCATTTTGTTAGTGAAGCACATACATTCATATTATTCCACAAGCTAAGCAGCCAGAGAGCTAATTAAGTAGCAAGGGCAATAAGGGCATTATTCATTAAAAATGGTTAGTCTGTCATTGCATAAGTCACTCTGGGTCCTGCTGGCATGTAGTGATCTTTACTAGCATAATTATTTTCTTATCAACTGAATAAGGAAGTTGGAGTTCCTTTACAGTGTTCTAGTCCACAGAAAACCTAATTCAGCACCATCCATGACCATCAAAGGGAGATTGATGCCGAGGTGCTCAATGTTTATTCATGGTGTGGCTGATTGAGCTTTTATGCCAGTTTCTTTTACAGGAGGATTGAAGTTTCCAGCACCTTGGAGTATTAGCAGAGATCTCTATCAGTATTTCTGCAGACCCTCTCTGAAGCACAAACAGCAGATTTACATTACTTTTTTTCAGGTAGAAGTTTTAAGAAAATGCTTTCTCGAGAATAGCAGTTTCAAAACAAGTTTTAAATGAATAAGTTTATGAAATTTGTTAATGACCAGATTTTTACAATTTGACAAGGTAGGGGTAAAATACTATCAAATCAAGTTTAATCTGGGGGCAAGTTAAGTATCACTCTCTATAAATTCTTATACAAATCATACACATGACAGCAGTCATTGCCTCCTGGTGAACACTAATATATCAGTGCTTACATGTTGTGTCTACTCTTACAGTTCTATCAACATTCCTTTTGCCTAAACCCAGTTTTTTTTTTCAGTTTTATAATCTTGTTTCTTCCAAACTTGGACAAAAGCCAACCCATTGCCTGATGCCCAGGAGCTCAGTCCTATCCTTACTTCAGGCTGCTTTTCTGTATCCACAAAATGGTCAGACCCACTGCCTACTAGTCAATTTTCCTGTGTTTTTGTCTGTCAGAGTTACTCTTAAGTGGGTCTTCACTGCAGCAGAATTCTATCTTTGACATAACCCAACTTTCTGAGCCAATTCCTTTGTGAAATAGCCCCAGTACTGTTTCCTTCTCTGCTTGTTTGTTGTTATTGTTGTTGTTTCTTTGTTTTTGTGATGGAGTCTTATTCTGTCACCCAGGCAAGAGTACAGTGGCACGATCTCAGCTCACTGCAACCTCTGCCTCCCTGGCTCAAGCTATTCTTCTGCCTCAGCCACCAAAGTAGCTGGGATTACAGGAACACGCCACCAGGCTCAGCGAATTTTTGTATTTTTAATAGAGACAGGGCTTCACCATGTTGGCCAGGCTGGTCTCAAACTCCTGACCTCAGGTGATGTACCCACCTTGGCTTCCCAAAGTGCTAGGATTACCGGTGTGAGCCACCACACCCAGACTGTTTCACCCTCTTGTAGTTGTTCATAGGGAACCATTCATGAGGTTCATGGTTATGAGTTGAGTGAGAGGCATGGGTGACATAGTGATAGGTAAAATGGGAGTTGAGGTCACGTATTTATGCAGTTTACTCATGTCCTCTGGTCTTCCTGGGGGATATTTCTGAATATACCATTTCCTGTGATATAAGCCATGGAGTCTGCCTAACTCATTGGCTTTGTGGCTCTGCCAAAACTAAATTTATGATGGAAGATTTGAATGCGCAGTCACTTGATAATTGTTGCTTAGCATCCCAAAGACCACAGGATTCTCATTTTCCCAGCATATAATTCACTTTTTTTGGACCATAGATCTCTTTGGGAGGGACTACGAGAAGATCAATATATATCTAAATTTTTATATAAAATTTTAAACGTATGTGTGTGTGTATCTGTTATACTTGGTGTTTCATTAAAGGTTCTTCTTCAAAAATAATAAACACCCTCACATAAAAGAAAAGGTATGAATACTTCCACAAGGGAGAAAAAAATTTTTTTTTCCTCAACCTCCATGAGTTTTTAGTTAGGATGAACCCCTGTAACAAAAGGGAGATTAGCAAGAGAGAAATAAACAAATTCATTGATGCATATAACTCACATCGGGTGGGAGAAGACTTCATGAAAAGCAACTCAAAATAGTGGCTTAGAACTCTGTTTTCAATAGAAAACAATAAACTTTGAAGAAATGATAGAACAAAGGGCTTCAGGCTTCCACCAGCCAGAACATTGTGGGATGTAATGATATGGAAGGAAACTAATGGAATAAGTTTTGTCTGTAGACTCCCCTGGTACCTTCTCTGGGCTGGTGAGTGTCTAGGGTTGTCTCTAGTCAAGGAAAATGTATATCCTGGTGATAAGCAGAAAAGGAGGAGAATATACAGTGCTTTTTCTCTATTTGCTGCTTCTCAAGTGCCTTCAGTTTAAATGTTTTTTATGTTAAAGAGGTATATTTTGTGCTGACATATTCTGGATTCCTTTATTGCTATCTTGTTTAGGTGGCTGGGCTAATACTGCAGGGTTTATTCTACATTAGCAATTGGCATTGATTACAACAATGTATGGTTAGCTTAACATTAGAAAACTAATTTAATTCCTCACATTATCTGAACAAATAATATGATTATTTCCATAGATGGAGAAAAACTTTGAAGAAGATTCAGCACTAACCAGAGATTAAAGAATATTTCCTTGATCTAATAACAAATATCTATATTGAACCAACCATTAACATAATATATAATGGCAACATATTAAGTACTTTCTCCACAATATCAGGTAATAAGCAAGGAAATTTTTTCCAACAATTCTATTCAATACTCCACTAGAGATTATAACCATTTCAATAATAAAGAAAAATAAAATATATAAATGTAAAGATGTGAAACTTTTTAATCCATAAGTAATGTAACTTACACCATAGAAAATCCTAAGCAGCCCATTAAAATAAAAAAGAACTAATAGTTAAACTTAGTATACTTACAAGATAGAGCAACAATATACAAATCAGTTCTCTTTCTACTCTTTAATAATAGCCATTCTGACTGGTGTGAAATGGTGTCTCACTGTGGTTTTGATTTGTATTTCCCTGAAGATGAGTAATGCTAAACATTTTTCAATATGTTTGTTGACTGCTTGTATGTCTACATTTAAGAAGGGTCTGTTCATACCCTTTGCTCACTTTTTAAATGAAGCCATTTGTTTTTTGCTTGCTGAATTGTTTAATTTCTTTATATATGCTGGATATTAGACCTTCATGGATGTATAGTCTGTGAACATTTTCTCTCCTTTCCTAGTTGTTCATTTACCTGGTCATAGTTTTTTTTGTTGTACAAAAGTTCTTTAATTAAATCCCTTTTGGTACTTTTTGTTTTTGTTGCAATTGCTTTTGAGGACTTAGCCATAAATTCTTTGCCAAGGTCTATGTCCAGAATGGTATTTTCTAGAGTTTTTTTTCCTAGGATTTTTATAGTTTTACATCTTACATTTAAATATGTAATCTATTTTGATTTAATTTTTGTGTACGGAAAAAGTGGGAGTCCAGTTTTACTCTTCTGCATATGGCTAGCAAGTTATCCCAGAACCATTTATTGAATAAGGAGTCATTTGTCCATGTTTTTTTGTTGTTGTTGACTTTGTCAAATTTCAGATCATTGTAGTTGTGTGACATTATTTCTTGGTCCTCAATTCTCTTCCATTGGTCTATGTGTGTGTTACTAAATAGCCAAAAAAGTAACATATACTGGCAAGGCTGCAGAGAAAGGGGAATGCTTATACACTCTTGGTGAGAATACGAATTAGTTCAAACACTACAGAAAGCAGTTTGGAGATTTATCAAGGAACTTAGAACTGCCATTCAACCTAGCATTATCATTACTGGGTATATACCTAAAGGAAAATAAATCAGTCCACCAAAAGAACATATGCACACATATGTTCATCATAGCATTAGCATAGTAGCAAAGATATGGAACTAACCTAGATGCCCATCAATGGTGGGTTGGATAAAGGAAATCTGCTACATATACACTATGGGATACTACATAGTCATTAAAAAAAAAAAACAAAATCATGTCCTTTGCAGCAACGTAATCTGAAGCAAATTAACATAGGAATGGAAAATCAAATACCACATGTTCTCACTTACAAGTGGGAGCTGAGACTTGAGTACACATGATGTAAACATAAGAACAAAAGACACGGGTACCACTGGTGGGGAGAGAAGGAGAGGAGTAAGGGCTGAAAAACTACCTCGTGATTACTGTGCTCGCTGCTGGGTTACAGTGTTGTTTATACCACAAACCTCAATGTCATGCAATTTACCTATGTAACAAACCTGCAAATATAACATATGTATAATATATGTATAGTGTTCTCTATATATTTGTGTTTATATGTATATATAATAGGTAAAATGCTAATTTTCTCTAATTTGACCTATAGACACAAGTTAATCCCAATCATGATAATCAGGTTGACTTTTCATAAGAAACTGACAAGGTGTTTTATTAGTTTAATAGAAAAGATAAGGACCTAGAATAGCCAAAAGTATCTTGAAACCTTAAAAAAGAAAGTTTTTTTTTTATTCTTTATGTAATAAAATATTAATTATCAACCCTCATACATTGCTAGTGGAGTATAAACTTATACAGCCACTTTGGGCAATTATTTTCCAGATTCCTATAAAATTATAGACATACAATTTCCTTGTGATCCAGCAATATTTCTTTTAGTTATTTAACCAAATACACATTTCTGTACGTGTTCATGTATACTTGTTAAATAACTAAAATATCCTCAAAATCATTTAGTACTCACATATGTATAGCAGCTTTATTACAGTATTTTCAGACTAGAGACACTTCAAATGTCCAGCTACAAATGAACTGCAAAACAAATAATATGTAGAGAGGGAATGGTAATAGTTGACATTGATTTACTGGATGTCACAAGGACACTTTCCTGTAGGATGAAAATATTCTACATCTTTATTGGTGTATTGGTTACTTAGGTTTATAATCTTTCAATACTCTTAACCGCACAGCTTGAGATCTGTACATGTCAATGTTTATACGTTTATCTCAGTAAAAATAAAATAAAATATGTGTCACGTCCGTGGGTCTGATGGTGCTGTGTGTGTATACATGTAAGTTAAATAAAATAATTAAATTAGTAATTTTTAACAACATAATGGTCCATCCTTTAACAAAACATAATTTTACTTCTCCTTTTGACTCACAAATGGACACCATGCATTTTTATAATTAGGAAAAACTTATTCTGTTTTACAGGTATTGGTTTGAATGTAAGTGGTTTCCTTTAAGTAAGTGATATCTGCTAAATTGCTCACTGTAAATTGGCAAAAAGACTTACTCTTAAAGTTAAAAAAAAATAAGTCTTCCTTGAATTAGATATGCAAATTTTATAAATTATTAATATGATTAAAACAAAAATGTTTAAAACATAAACATGATATTTTCACTCATTTTCTATTGCACACGATACTAGTTTAGTTTTCTACTGCTGCTGTAACAAAACGCCACACTTAGTGGTGTGGAAAAACACAAATTTGTTATTTTTAGGTTGGAAGTCCAACATAGATCTCACTGGGATAAAAATCAAGATGTCAGCAAGCTGTATTCCTTTCTGAAGGCTCTAGGAAATAATTTGCTTTTTTGACTTTTTAATCTTGTATAGGCCACCCATATTCCTTGACTCATGGTCATCTTCCTCCATCTACCAATGAGAGCAGGTTGTGTTCTCCCATTTAATCACTCTCACACTAAATCTTCTGACTGCCGCTTTCAATTTTAAGAACGCTGTGATTACATTGCACACACTTGAAAAACCCAGGATAATTTATTTATTTTAAGGTCAACTAATTAGCAACTTAAGTTCATGAGCAACTTTAACCTTCCTTTAAAAGGAGTCATTATTCTACCCATTACAAACACACATAATCATGTATAAAATGGAAAATATTTATATCACAATTACGTTTTTTTCCAGGTTGATTTTATAGCCTAATAAAATTTCATCTGTGAAACTGTCTTAGCTTTTTAAAATTTTTTTTCAATATGTGGCTTACCCTTTAACTAGATAGCTTTATTCTACATATATATGTATACACATATCTACTGATATGCTCGTAAAATAATTTTATCACACTCCACGTAATGTTTTATAACATTGTTTTATTATTTTACATTTATACAAATGTTTTATAGTTCTAGACCCTAAATTACTCGCTGGAATTAATTGGAAAATATATATTGTTGTTCTGGAATGCTAGACAAAAAACAAAGAATGAAGGGAATAATTTTCTGATGAAATTTGAATTTTTCTTAACTAATAAAACTCATAATACACAGTATATACTATATTATAAATTGAAACACTGTAATAATTCAAAATACAAGCTTAGCTGCATTTGCTGAATGAATATCATCACTAGATGATATTTATAATATGATATTTAATTACAGACATTGCTTCATAACCTGGTAGCTTGAAGCATACCAGAGAAAAATTGAACAAATATTTGGTTGTTATTGAATGAGAAATAATTTCAATTTTCAGGAATTTGCTAGCAATTTAGAGTTGTGTGATTTATTATTGGATATAATAATTAAGAAACACATTTTACAGCAAGTTAAATTAAATGGTAGTGGGGTAAAGTGAACTAATGTTATTTTTTTTTTCCTTCCCTCAGTTCAGGTGATTAGAGTCCTGACATGTAGTCCTGACATCCATCCTTGATGGATGAAAGGAGGCAGTGAAAAAGGAGATGAAGTAATAACAGTAAAGTCAATATTGAATCAGAAATATATCGAGATTCTCAGAGAAATCAAGATATGTGCTTCAATTATTAAAGTTTGTCACTACTGAGGCTTGTTGGTTGATGAGCTGTCAATGAACCTGGAGAAAATGATTTTATAAGAAATAACTCTACTTTCAGAGAAAGCAGTTTAATACCCAAAGGACTCTGTATAAATAGAACTTATAAAGTACAAATGGCAATAAAGTTTGTAGATCAAAAGAGATAGAGTTTAACTTAATTCCCAAAAAGCCTCTATATTTTCTCTTTAGTTATCAAAAACCTTAAGTTTTTGATAATGACATATAAATATGATTATTTTCAGCCCTTTTTTTCAAGTAAGGAGGCAATGTATATGCAAAACATAATAAAATACAACATATGATTTTATCCAAATCAGTGCATTTAAATTTCATTAGTATAAATATTTACTATGGTCAACTTAAATCAACTGTCTATTATCTATGAGTCATAAAAATTTTAATTCACAGGCTTTCCATAGTTTTAACTCTATTGAAAGTGTTAAAGTATCCAATGAGACTTTCATTAAGGAGGCTAAATACAGTTATGGTTAGATGCTAAATATTTTTTAAACTACATGGATAAAAAGGGATTATTTTTTAATGATTTTTATGCTGGAGAGGATGTGGAGAAATAGGAACACTTTTACACTGTTGGTGGGAGCGTAAATTAGTTCAACCATTGTGGAAGACAGTGTGGCGATTCCTCAAGGACCTAGAAATAGAAATTCCATTTGACCCAGCAATCCCATTACTGGGTATATATCCAAAGGATTATAAATGGTTCTACTATAAGGACACATGCACACGAATGTTCATTGCAGCACTGTTTACAATAGCAAAGACCTGGAACCAACCCAAATGCCTATCAATGATAGGCTGGACAGGAAAAATGTGATACATGTACACCATGGAATATTATGCAGCCATCAAAAATGATGAGTTCGTGTCCTTTGTAGGGACATGGATGAACCTGGAAACCATCATTCTCAGCAAACTGACACAAGAGCAGAAAATCAAACACCACATGTTCTCACTAATAGGCAAGTGTTGAACAATGAGAACACATGGACACAGGGAGGGGAGCACAACACACTAGGGTCTGTTGGGGGGAAATGGGGGAGGGATGGGGGTGGGGAAGTGGGGAGAGATAGCATGGGGAGAAATGCTAGATATAGGTGAAGGGGAGGAAGGCAGCACATCACACTGCCACGTGTGTACCTATGCAACAATCTTGCATGTTCTTCACATGTACCCCAAAACCTAAAATGCAATAAAAAAAAGAAATATTTAAAAAAAGGGATTATTACACACACACAGTTCATCATACAAAACAGATAATCTGAATCATCCACATGACATTATTTAACTTTATTATTATTATTTGTTTGTACTTTAAGTTCTGGGGTACATGTGCAGACCTTGCAGGATTGTTGCATAGGTATACGCATGACATGGTGGTTTGCTGTCTCCATCCCCCTGTCACCTAAATCAGGCATTTCTCCCAACATTATCCTTCCCCAACCTCCCCAACTGCTGCTGCCCTTCCCTTAACCCCCCACCTCCCAACAGACCATAGTGTGTGATGTTCCCCTCCCTGTGCCCATGTGTTCTCATTGTTCAATACCCACCTATGAGTGAGAACCTGCAGTTTTTGATTTTCTGTTCTTGTGTCAGTTTGCTGAGAATGATGGTTTCCAGATTCAACCATGTCCCTACAAAGGACATGAACTAATTCTTTTTTATCGCTGCAGAGTATTCCATGGTGTATATATGCCACATTTTATTTGTCCGGTATCGATGGGCATTTGAGTTGGTTCCAGGTCTTTGCTATTGTAAACAGTGTGGCAGTGAACATACGTGTGCATGTGTCTTTACAACAGAATGATTTATAATCCTTTGGGTATATACCCAGTAATGGGATTGCTGGGTCAAATGGAATTTCTATTTCCAGATCCTTGAGGAATCGCCACACTGTCTTCCACAATGGTTAAACTAATTTACCCTTCCACCAGCAGTGTAAAAGTGTTCCTATTTCTTCACATCCTCTTCAACATCTGTTGTCTCCTGATTTTTTTAATGATTGCCATTCTAGCTGGCGTGAGATGGTATCTCAATGTTGTTTTGATTTGCATGTCTCTAATGGGCAGTGATGATGAGCATTTTTTCATATGTTTGTTGGC
>NW_016107362.1:4111822-4116172 GCF_001604975.1 Cebus imitator
TGGAAAACTTTTTTCCTATTCTGTTCCCATTTGTTGATTGCAATTTTTTTTTCCATTTCTTGTAAATCTTTTTTAGTTCTTTGTAGATTCTGGATATTAGCCCTTTGTAAGATGAGTAGATTGCAAAATTTTTTTCCCACTCTGTTGGTTGCTGGTTCACTCTAATGATAGTTTCTTCTGCTGTGCAGAAACTCCTTAGTTTAATTAGATCCCATTTGTCTATTTTGGCTTTTGTTGCCATTGCTTTTGGTGTTTTAGTCATGAAGTCCTTACCTATGCCTATGTCCTGAATAGTATTGCCCAGGTTTTCTTCTAGGGTTTTTATGGTGTTAGGTCTTACGTTTAAATCTTTAATCCATCTGGAGTTGATTTTAGTTTAAGGTGTAAGGAAGGGGCCCAGTTTCTGCTTTCTGCACATGGCTAGCCAGTTTTCCCAACATCATTTATTAAACAGGGAATCCTTTCCCCATTGCTTGTTTTTGTCAGGTTTGTGGAAGATCAGATGGTTGTAGATGTGTGGCATTACTTCCAAGGCCTCTGTTCTGTTCCATTAGTCTATGTCTCTGTTTTGGTACCAGTACAATGCTATTTTGATTATTGTAGCCTTGTAGTATCTTTTGAAGGCAGGTAGCATGATGCTTCCAGGATTGTCTTTTTGTTTATGTTTGTCTTGGCTATTCAGGCTCTCTTTTGGTTTAACTTGTTTTTTTCCAGTTCTGTGAAGATCATTGGTAGCTTGATGGGACAGCATTGAATCTATAAATTACTTTGTACAGTATCGCCATTTTCACGATATTGATTCTTCCTAACCATGATCATGGAATGTTTTTCCATCTGTTTGTGTCCTCTCTTACTTCCTTGAGCAGCGGCTTGCAGTTCTCTTTGCAGAGGTCCTTCACATCCTTTGTTAGTTGTGTTCCTAGGTATTTTATTCTCTTTGTAGCAATTGTGAATGAAAGTTCGCTCATGATTTGGCTCTCTGTTTGTCTGTTATTGGTGTATAGGAATGCTTGTGATTTCTGCACATTAATTTTGTATCTTCATGAACTTTATTACCTGTTTCTCCAAAACTTACTATTATATTCATTGTTTACTTCAATAAAACTTATGGTAGATTCTGAGAATAGTTTCTTTGTTTTAAGTTGCCCATGTGTATCCCATTCTCTAAAAATCTTCTGAAATCAGGAACTGACTTAAATGATGTGATTTACTTTTTAATCTGTGTACCTATGAGGAAAGTAAATTATTCAAGAACAATCTACACTTGAGATTCTTTGATTTGTGGACTTTCCCTTTAAGGGAATTGGCAATTCTTTATTGAGTAATTTGTCTTGGATTGTTCATGTTTATCCTCAGGCCAAGCTCTTCTCAGAACCCATTCTCTTTGATATTATCTAACAGTACCGTGCATGCTCTCAGAGAGGAAAACGGCCTGTTCATTTTGGTTTTAGGCCTTACTTAAAACCTTCAAGCCCCCATATCTGGCTTCTTCAGAAGAAGTATTTAATGTTTTATAAGAAATAGAGCACATAGCAACAGGGATGTGTTAAGCCTGCTGTCTTCTCAAAATTGTTGGCTAGTGAGATGTGNCAGTATGCAGAAAGTACCGGAATTGGCCCGTCACATTATGTTAAAATCATAATGGAATTTAACTTTGTTGTGACATAAATAGAAAAGTGGACATATATAGAAAAATGATTGTTTCTACTTACTTCAATAATACTTAAGCCATAAAAAAGATTAAATGAACTATTTAAAACATATTTTTTATACTTTATTTTTCTGTAAAATAGATAAAACATGTTAGTAGCTGACATTTTAAATTTTGGAAGATTATAGGAAATTGAAAAGGTAATCTTTCCATCATCATTTATATGTAGATGAAAATATAAGTTAAAATTAATTTAACATTAATTATTAAATCATAGCATTGATAGCAGAGAGCACAAGATAAGTACACAAAATTATTTGGAATTTTGTTTTGTTAATTCATTGAGTAGCTAGAATGGACTAGTCAATTCACTAAGCAGTCAGGATATATAACAAGGAATGAGACTGGAGAGTCTCTGTTATTGCAGAATTTATAACCCAGTTGACAAGAATGGCATTTAAAATACACAGTTTTAATCTGAATGATTTGTATTGCTTCCAAACATATTTCATTTCCTCCTATATTTTTTATATTCAGTGTCTTCTTTACCTATTTTTGATTAATCAAAAGTGGAATTTTAGCCTAGAGGTATAAGAATGTGAGCATTAGCTTTGGCATGATATACAAAAAATGTTGTAATGTAAAATATTTTAAGATATATTCACTTTTGCAGATGTAAAATGGGTTTGAAGTATCTCTTTGGCTATTCCCCTAAAGCTTTTCTTATATAAGTAAGAATTGAAACTCTTAAAATTAGGTCACTTATATTAATCATCATTATATTATTTATACAAATTAAAAAATATATGACAGGGATAAATTATAATTGTAAAGTTACTTAATGAAACTCAACAAGTCAGTTTCATCATCTGTAGAATGAAGTATTATAATAGATTTTTTGAAGGATGGTTTATGTTTAACACAAAAATATTCAAATAAAGTAACTAACAGTATGCCTATCATTTAGTAACTGCTTAATAATCATTATTTTCCTTCATCTCCTCTTTTTCATCTGTAATTTAGCAACTGCTTATTGAATAGCTGCTGCATATGTTATACTATTTAATATTCAGAAAGTATCCCAAAGACTATTAAGTAGTTTGACAGATAGCATTGGGGCTCAGGACCCAATAACCCAGAATACAGTGCTTTGTACATGCCGAGCTGATAAAAAAAGAACTTCAAGGTCTTTCTGACCTCCTGAACTCAACACCATCTCTTCCTAGCATAGTATTCTCTGAAGTTCTCTTATCTGCTTAAAGCCCAGACCTACCAAAGAAGAAAACAATTACCTCCAGGTAACTGAATCCCTGATATTCATTAACTGAATTCATATCATAGGAAAGAAGACTAAAATCTGTCAACTAACGTCTGTCAATGAGACTTTCAGTAAGACAAGAAGTCTGGACAGACAGTTGTCACAAGCCACTGTTCTCTCTATGTTCCCAACAGACTTTGTCCTGGACTACTGTATGTTCTTCGAGTCCGTTGAATTCTCAGTAGTAATCATTTATTGTTCTTCAACAGAATTGCTTGTCTCTTCAGACCATCACCCCTTTTGCCAGAATACAAGCCCCTATCTTTTCTGTAATCTCAAAATGGTATCTAAGCTTTTCTCCACTGGAGGTTGGGGAGAGGGTCTTCATTCAGAAGGCTTTAGTGTCATGTATGATCAAATTAATTAGTATGCTTTTAATCTGATTAATATTTCTTTTGTGAAACATTAATTCATTTTTTAGGAATCTTCAGAGCAAAAAGGAGAAATTCTCTTTGCCCCAACATTAGAAACTAAATTATTAGAAAAGTAAGGTCAAATGAAACAAAATATGTAGACTGATTATAGCAGTCTGAAATTTCTTCCAGGAGCAGGAAGCTATATATAGTCTTTAAAAATGTAAAGCTAAATTTTAAGATTTTTAAACTAGGCCAGAGAAGCTATCTGAGATGATTATAAAATTATGCTACAGGAAACACTTCTTGACTTTTACTAGCATTTTTATGCCTATCCCCTCTCTCAAAGAATTAAGGGGAAAGAATAAAAATCAATAAATAATGGACAGTGTATAATCTCTCTTGCTTATTTATTCTTTCTTACTCCCAACACAAACATTATATCACATGTAAAATAGGAGATGCTGGCCAAATTCACATCCCCCTTAATGTTCTTGGGCAGTTAAATGGATTTTCATTTCCAACCCTGCCTTGATGTTCTATGTGGCTATATTTTTTATTTTAGACTATGATATGTTAATGGAAGTTGACTGTGCCTCTTTCAGATATGGGCTATTCTGTTTTTCTAATGATTACTATTGCTGTATAAAAATTACCAAAAAACATAGCAGCTAAAATAGCCATTTAATTTTTTTTGAAAATTTTTGGTTCAGGACTTTGGGATACAATCAACTTAGACTTCTTTAGTAGAGCCTCTCATGAAAGTTGTATGAAAGCTTGCCTGGGCTGGTTTTCTTATACAGACCATTCACATGGGTGCTACTTTTGGCTTCTATGAATTCATATCAATTTTTATGATAGGTGGTTTTAAAAACCACCTATAATTGTTATAATTCAGGATTTGTCTTTCTGTGCCTCGCTTATTTCACTTAACAGAACACCCTACAGGTTTATCCATGTTGTTGACAATGGCAAGATTACATTTTTTAAGGCTGAATAGTATTTTCTCTCTCTCTTTCTTTCTTTCT
>NW_016107362.1:4116217-4194012 GCF_001604975.1 Cebus imitator
TGTGTGTGTGTGTGTGTGTGTGTGTGTGTGTGTGTGTGTCCTCCCATTCATCTTTTGATGGACACTTAGGTTGATTCCATGCCTTGCCTACTGTGAATAATGTTGCAATGAATTTGAGAGTGCAGGGGCAGATACCTCTGTAACATTCTGATTCATTTCCTTTGGATATATATCCAGAAGTGGGATTACTGGTCCATAGGTTAGTTCTATTTTTAATTTTTTGTCAATTCTCAATACTGTAGTTTATAAGGGCTGTACTAATTAGCATTTCCACCAAGGTGTACAATGATTCCCTTTTTTCCTTCATTCTTAATAACACTTGCCATCTTTTATCTTTTTAGTAACAGTCATTCTAGCAGGAGTGAGGTGATAGCTCATGATTTTGACTTGGATTTTTCTGATTATTAGTGATGCTGAGCATTTTTTCACATACATGGCCATTTGCATGTCTTCTTTTGAAAAATGTTTATTCAGATTCTTTACTTATTTTTTAATTTGGTTTATTGTTTTCTTACTATTGAATTGTGTGAGTTACTTATGTATTCTAGTCATTAACCCATTATCAGGTGTATGGTTTGAAAAAGTATTTTTCCATTCTATGTTGATTCTGTATTTTGCGTTTTTTCCTTTCTTGCTGTGAAGTAACGTTTTAGTTGGATGCACTCCCATTTGTCTACTTTTGCTTTTATAGCCTGTGCTTTTGGGATCATATCAAAAAACATCATTGTTCAAACAAATATAATTAAGCTTTTTACCTAACTTTCTTGTTGTAGCTTTACAGTTTCACATCTTACATTGTCTTTTGTCTATTTAGGTTTGATTTTTATATATGGTGTGATGTAAGGGTCCAATCTTGTTCTTGAACACATGCATATCCAGTTTCCCCAACATCATTTACTGAAGATAGTGTTCTTTTTTTATTGTCTGTTTATGGCATCTGTGCTGCAGATCAATTGGCTATAAATGCATGGTTCTATTTCTAGCTCTGTATTTTGTTCCATTGGTCTATATGCCTGTTTTTATGCTACTATTAGGCTATTTTGATTACTGTAGGTTTGTAGTAAATTTGAAATCGAGTCATATGATGGCTCCAGCGTTGTTCTTTTTGCTCAACATTGCTTTGCTATTTGGGATCTTTGTAATTTCAAACAAATTTTAAATTTTATTTTCTATTTCTGTGAAAAATGTTACTTGAATTTTGATAGAGATTACATTAATTTTTTGTTTTCAATTTTTGTGGATACATAGTAGATGTATATACATTGAATAGGTAGATTGCTTTGGGTTGTATGAACATTTTAACTATTAATTATTCCAGTCCATGAATATGGGATATTTTTCTATGAACTTGTGTTTTCTTCAATTACTTTTATCAATATTTTATAGTTCCTAGTGTACAGATCTTTCACCTTCTTGGTTAAATTTATTTCTAAGTATTTTATCCCTTTTAAATGCTATTATAAATGGAATTTTTTTCTGATATTTTTCAGATGATTTTTGTTAATGTACTAATTTTTGTACATTGGTTTTTTTTTATCCTGCAACTTTACTGAAACTGTTTACTTTTTCTAATGTTTTCATTGTGGAAGTTTTAGGGTTCCAGATATAAGGTCACGTTATCTGCAGCGACAATTTTACTTATTCTTTTCTAGTTTAGGTGCCGTTTATTTCCTTTTATTGCCTAAATGTTCTGGCTAAGATGTCTACTGCTATGTTAAATAGAACTGGTAAGAATGAGCAGTGTTATCTTGTTCCTGATCTTAGAAAAAAGCTTTCAACTCTTCTCCATTATGATGTTAGTCAGAGTTTTTAAATGACATCTGGCTTCCTACAGCACTACTATGTGAAGAAGACCAGGCAGAGGTAGCATCTCCTTTTCTGAACTAGCTTCAGAAGTCATATAGCATAATTTGCACCAGATTGAATTTGATGAAGATACGGGTAAATTGAAATTCAGGGAACTTAAATTATTTTCAAAAGCAGTAGAATCATTATTACAATATATATTTTTTTCACATAAAATTCTTATTTATTTGTACATTCTAGATCTGCTTTCGCTTTATCGGTTGAAAGTATACTTCTCTTTTGAGAATTCTCGATAACAAAAACTTTCACTAATTCTACAACAAAATGATTCCTTCTTTGTCAAATGTTCACATAGTAAATTATAGTACCTATCACTTATTACGTAGAACTTATTTGTGTGTGTCTGTGTATTTGTGTGTGCACTCTATACTAATGTGTAACTTCTCTGATCTTAGGAGGTGTGCTTTATTTCTTATTTCTATTGATTTAGCTACGATCCTTCCTAGGCCATATATTTCATACAGTAAGTAATCATTAAATATTTATTATTTGAGTTACTGAAACAAATGCAATTGCTGAAAACAGAGATGTTGGAGAGCATTCTTAGAAGTTCTGAGATAATGGAAGGAACATTTAATCAATGACTTCTCTACATTCTTAGGCAAATTCACTGTTTTTTTTTTTGGAGTGAATATTTGCATGAAAATTTATGAAGGATTATAATCAACCTTAATTTAAAATGGCTGATTAAAATTATGAAATTCTTAATTATTTTCTGTGTAATACTGATAACACTTTTTTTATGCATTATGGGTAAGTGACAGTGTTTGCAAATAATGGTAACCACAGGGACTATTCCACTTAATGGAAAATTACCACAGGTATATATCAGGGAAGAATTTTCACAGAGCATATGATGTTTGCCAGGGTCCTGTTAAAGATGCTGGATTATAAGCAACTTTGCACTGGGTACTGCCAGAAAAACACAGGTGTCCTAATACCTCCCAGACTCCCCATTCCCACTTTTCTTCCACATTTAGTCTCTCATCCTAAAGTAGTCATTTTCTTGGTTAAGCTAGTTATTACTCTGCTACAATAAGACTAAGATGGTCAAGCTAGTAGCAGATAATATTTTATTTGTGGGAAGTGTTTGTTCTTCTATATATAAGAGGGTAACCTTTAAGCCTGAAAAATGAGTGAGTCAGACTGTATCTTCTTATTTCTCTTGCCTTACATACATCATTATGATACTTTCCTCATTGAGTGAAAACAATTTCTAATGCATTAGTTGGCTACGAGAAAAATAATAAATTAACAGAGACTATAAGAGATTAATCACTTGGTTCAAAGATGATTGCCGAAAGACCAGCATTTTGTAGGAAAAATACAATTTAGCAGTGGAAGCAAGTGAATGTGACAGAAGGCAATATAAACCTATAGCTGATCTAAAAAATAAAGGAATGAATAAGGCATTAAAAAATAAAAGTAAAATTAAGTATACTTTCAAGTGATAGAGGGAAAGTTTACTTCTTTATTGAACAAAAACATGATATATATTACTGACTTATACTATTATATTAAACTGAATCAAAATGAAATTGTGCATATATGTTAGCTAGAATACTTCTCAAACCATAAATTTATAGTAAAATGTTTATATTCTTTTCCTGTTATTTTTTTAAAAGAGTTGAAAAAAAAAACAAATCCCTCTTCTTGGTGACTAATTCAAGCAGAGATTGTAGAACAAATGGTCCCAAGACAGGTTGTATGTCTAAAAATATTGTGTTCTCATGGTAAATGTTTGTCTCCTCATTCAATAATAAGTATATTTAAGAGTAAACTTTATTCTAGGAAAACATTAAATTGATATAAACTTCTTCATTTGAGGAGTAAGTAATATCAGAACTTTGCTTAATATATTGGCAATAAAGTAAAGAGTTTGGGGTACCATAAAATAAGAAAAGGACTAAGATAAAGTAGGAGGAAAGTAAAATCTTCAAATGTTACATATGTCATATAGAATACATATAGCTGTGGTGACTCTGTCATTATGGTTGAAAATGAAACCAGGTTTTTCTTGTTTTAAAAAAATGAACATGTTATTTGTAAATTGGTGTTTAGTAACTAAACTTGAAAAACTAGAATACATTATAAGCCTTAATCCTAGGTAGTCTTATAAAATTGAGTGTCTTATTATTATTATTATTAGACTTTAAGTTCTGGGGTACATGTGCAGAACATGCAGGTTTGTTACATAGGTATATCCGTGCCATGGTGATTTGCTGCACCCCATCAACCCATCATCTACATTAGGTATTTCTCCTAATGCCATCCCTCCCCTAGCCCCGCACCCCTGACAAGCCCCAGTGTATGATGTTCCCCTCCTTGTGTCCATGTGTTCTCACTGTTCAACTCCCACTTATGAGTGAGAATATGCGGTATTTGGTTTTCTGTTCTTGTTTTACTTTGCTGAGAATAATGGTTTCCAGCTTCATCCATGTCCCTCCAAGGGACATGAGCTCATTCTTTTTTATGGCTGCATAGTGTTCCATGGTGTATATGTGTCACATTTCTTTATCCAGCCTATCATTGATGGGCATTTGGGGTGATTCCAAATCTTTGCTATTGTGAACAGTGCCACAGTAAACATACATGTGCATGTGCCTTTATAGTGGAATGATTTATTATCCTTTGGGTATATACCCAGTAATGGAATTGCTGAGTCAAATGGTATTTCTATTTCTAGATCCTTGAGGAATCACCACACTGTCTTCCACAATGGTTGAACTAATTTACACTCCCACCAACAGGGTAAAAGTGTTCCTATTTCTCTACAGGCTCTCCAATATCTGTTGTTTCCTGACTTATTGATGATTGTCATTCTAACTGGCATGAAATGATATCTCAATGTGGTTTTTATTTGCATTTCTCTAATGACCAGTGATGATGAGCTTTTTTTCATATGTTTGTTGGCTGCATAAATGTCTTCATTTGAGAAGTGTCTGTTCATACCTTTCACCCACTTTTTGATGGAGTTGTTTCTTTCTTGTATATTTGTTTAAGTTCTTTGTAGATTCTGGATGTTAGCCCTTTGTTAGATGGATAGATTGGAAAAATTTCTCCCATTCTGTAGGTTGCCTGCTCACTCTGATGATAGCCTTTTTTTTTTTTTTTTTTTTTTTTTTTTTTTTTTTTTTTTTTTTTTTTTTTTTTTTTTTTTTTTTNTGCTGTGCAGAAGCTGTTTATTTTAATTAGATCCCATTTGTCAATTTTGGCTTTTGTTGCCATTGCTTTTGGTGTTTTAGTCATGAATTCTTTGCACATGCCTATGTCCTGAATGGTATCACCTAGGTTTTCTTCTAGGGTTTTTATGGTTCCAAGTCTACGTATAAGTGTATTTTACTGTCTTTGAACCTAGATTCACATTGGTTTTTCAACCAATTTTAAGCTATATATTTTCCTCATTTTCTTAAAGCTTCTTCTTATTTTGAGATTATGGGTTTATTTTTTATTTTTGTTTTTATTTTTTTATTAAGGTATCATTTATAAAGGACTGGATTTCTTTGACAAGGCTTTTTACAAATATGGCTGGATGTTGTGCTCTAGTCTTCTATAGGGCCATTTTACTTTTAGGAGTCACTTCAAAAGTCATGTGGTCATTAAGTTTGGAGACTATTTTGCATATGAGTGCTGATACAAATCAAAAGCCAACTAGACCTCATTGCATTTCACCCTATAAATGTTGACCATGGAAGAAACACCTTGCCTGTAGTATATGTCACTTCTGGACTGAAAAGCCAGGGACGAAACTTAATTTTCTTTTTTTGCATAAATCAGAAAACACTCACTGCTAGCATCCCAGCTTCCCTGTTGATCTCAGCAGATGCAGTGATCAGATACTGTTAATTCAGATTGAAGAAATTATCTGAGTCTTGATTTGTGTAGATTTATAATCTACATAAAATATGAACTAAATAAAATAGTTTCTCCAGTTCCATATGTGTACATAGAAACCTTTCCATATCCATTAGTTACTGAACTTTGTAAACTGGCATTGAAACATTACAGCAATGTTTCCTTAGACCAATTTTATAAACGTATACAGTGTGATATGTGTTATTTTTTGAGGTAAATCAAAAATCAATTTCTCACAGCTCTTTCTGCCTTCTTTAGCAGCATTTGATGAAGAATATTTTGTACATTTGAAATAAATAAAAATAAACCAGATTGCAAATACTTTTAAACAATCTCAAGTCACATACCAAGCTTTTGGTCCAAATTGCATAGAATAAATTAAACTTAAATTGCATTCTATTAACCAATAGACGTATTTCTCTAAACACAGCTATGCTGAAATGAAGTTTTAAAAAGCAAAAAGTAAATGAATAAAATGAACCAGCCCTGAATACATATAAGCCTGCAATTATAGAATATGAATGTAGAAATGCTGTTAAAAAGAAATAGACAACTAAAAAAGTGAACGATATAAAGAAGAAATATATCAATAATAGAAAAACAAATATTTTAAAGTAATGTAATATGATTCATTCAACCATCTCTTATGCTGTGATATTTTCTGTAATTACCATCAAATTCCTGTCATTTTTTACACAAAGCTTAGAGTGCCCCTTCTAAGATGTTAAATAAGTTCTTCCAGAATACACATGACATTGCTTTCCAATCTGAAATGGATTAATTTTTTTGTAAATATGGAGAGGACATCAAAAGTATAGTATCATCATATGAGTTTAATATGGAAAGGGGATATATCGCATTTTTTGAAAAGTTTATATAACCAGCCATGACAAATGTGTGTGAAGTGAAAAATACACAGTGCTACTGGAAAATATTTTTAGCAAATACACAGGTATAGCATGCGTAATTTTGTTATCATTAATAGTACAATGAAATGACTATCACATGTTTGTTTTACCAGATACCTTAATACAAAGGTGGAAGAAATTACTGATGACCAGATTATCGACTAGTTCTTGGCACTGGAAACAAAGCCCAATTAATTACCTCTGTTTGGCATTGAAATTCCATGCTAAATAATATTGATAGCTTTTGAATCATGATGCAGTCTCTCTGTCTCTCTCCCTCTCTCTCTCTCTCTCTCTCTCTGGCTGTCCCTGTCTCTCTCCCTTTGGACTCTGACTCTGCTTTGATTATATAATGAGGTCTCGAACTCTAGATTAGCAGGGCTGGATCAGCATTAACTGTATCACATGATTTTGATGCAAATAAATAATTCTCTGCAACAAAGTGATGGTAATAAGCTGAATACTATGCTAAGTAAAGCAGCATATGAACGTACATGTTATCCCTTGACTGCCCAATGCATACGTAACTGTCAGTGTGAAAGACTGATATAGTACTACGATTTGTCATTAGTGGGTTATATGTACACTCATTGGCACTAAATAAAAATTGCGCTTAAATGTCTCCTGAATTACATATAATTTTATTATGAAATAGGCAGCTTTATACAAGAGTTGAGAAAAATGGTGTAAGCAAAAGGGCACATAGGAACAGTAAATGCCTGTGGCAATATATATAATAACGATTATGGAGATATATCTGTAAATATACTTATCTTTTATTCAAAATTTAGAAAAAAAAATCCCTGTGATAGTCTTAAAATCTTTAAATCAAATGCCACAAAGCAAATGTTCTGTCTGACATTGTGTAACAATTGAAATTATAGGAAAATGTCTTCAATAGATTTCTGTAAGACAGACCAACACTTAAAATGTGGCTTCTGAAAAAAAACCTTAGTTAGGTATTTTAGAATAACAAGAGAGCCAAATCAAGAACAAACTTCCATTCACAATTGCCACAAAGAGAATAAAATACCTAGGAATACAACTAACAAGGAACGTAAAGGACCTCTTCAAGGAGAACTACAATCCACTGCTCAACGAAATAAGAGAGGACACAAACAGATGGAGAAACATTCCATGTTCATGGTTAGGAAGAATCAATATCGTGAAAATGGCCATACTGCCCAAAGTAATTTACAGATTCAATGCTATCCCCATCAAGCTACCAATGACCTTCTTCACAGAACTGGAAAAAACCACCTTAAACTTCATATGGAACCAAAAGAGAGCCCGCAGAGCCAAGTCAATTCTAAGCAAAAAGAACAAAGCGGGAGGCATCACACTACCAGACTTCAAACTATATTACAAGGCTAAAGTAATCAAAACAGCATGGTACTGGTACCAAAACAGAGATATAGACCAATGGAACAGAACAGAGGTCTCGGAGGCAACACAACCTATCTACAACCATCTGATCTTTGACAAACCAGACAAAAACAAGCAATGAGGAAAGGAGTCCCTGTTTAATAAATGGTGTTGGGAAAACTGGCTAGCCATGTGCAGAAAGCAGAAACTGGACCCTTCCTGACACCTTACACTAAAATTAACTCCAGATGGATTAAAGACTTAAGCATAAGACCTAGTACCATAAAAACCCTAGAGGAAAATCTAGGCAAAACCATTCAGGACATAGGTGTAGGCAAGGACTTCATGACCAAAACACCAAAAGCATTGACAACAAAAGCCAAAATAGACAAATGGGACCTAATCAAACTCCACAGCTTCTGCACATCAAAAGAAACAGTCATTAGAGTGAATCGGCAACCAACAGAATGGGAAAAAATTTTTGCAGTTTACCCATCTGACAAAGGGCTGATATCCAGAATTTACAAAGAACTAAAACAGATTTACAGGAAAAAAACTAACAAGCCCATTCAAAAGTGGGCAAAGTATGGGAACAGACGCTTTACAAAAGAAGACATACATGAGGCCAACAAACATATGAAAAAATGCTCATCATCACTGGTAAGCAGAGAAATGCAAATCAAAACAACATTAAGATACCGTCTCATGCCAGTTAGAATGGCGATCATTAAAAAATCTGGAGACAACAGATGCTGGAGGGGATGTGGAGAAATAGGAACACTTTTGCACTGTTGGTGGGAGTGTAAATTAGTTCAACCATTGTGGAAGACAGTGTGGCGATTCCTCAAGGACCTAGAAATAGAAATTCCATTTGACCCAGCAATCCCATTACTGGGTATATATCCAAAGGATTATAAATCGTTCTACTATAAGGACACGTGCACATGAATATTCATTGCAGCACTGTTTACAATAGCAAAGACCTGGAACCAACCCAAATGCCCATCGATGATAGACTGGATAGGGAAAATGTGGCACATATACACCATGGAATACTATGCAGCCATCAAAAACGGTGAGTTTGGGTCCTTTGTAGGGACATGGATGAACCTGGAAACCATCATTCTCAGCAAACTGACAGAAGAGCAGAAGATCAAACACCACATGTTCTCACTCATAGGCGGATGTTGAAGAATGAGAACACATGGACACAGGGAGGGGAGCACTACATACTGGGGTCATTTGGGGGGAAATAGGGGAGGGATGGTGGGGGGTGGGGAGCTGGGGAGAGATAGCAAGGGGAGAAATGCCAGATGTAGGTGATGGGGAGGAAGGCAGCAAATCACACTGCCACATGTGTACCTATGCAACAATTTTGCATGTTCTTCACATGTACCCCAAAACCTAAAATGCAATAAAATAAATAAATGGGAAAAAAAGAATAATAATAAAAAAAAGAATTATATAACAAACTTCCAAATACCCATGGAAGAGGTAGAATTAGCTCTTGATAACATTTTGTCATACCTTCTTCATATCTTTTTACAAATAAAATAAATACTATATGGATAAAAAAGAATTCTGCGTGAGAATATGTTTAGAAAACACTTCATAGTCTACTAATTTTCTTATTCAGAAATTAACGAAATCATTCATATGGTTGTGCTTAGTAATACTGAAAAACTAATGATTTAATTTGTTTACCTAAAAGATACTAAATATATTTGACCAAAGTTTCTATTTTCTGGTAATAAACTCCTATGTAGAAATAGTATTTGGCATACAGTTCAGGAAAGATTGATTTAGGCACTCTTTGGCTTTACCATAATATAAAACATTTGTGTCTGTCATTTTTCTTAACAATGAAAATAGAATTTTGAGACTGAAAATATTCTTCAGTAGTGCCAATTGAATTTGGCAGATAGGAGAATATTTTTATCATGACTTTTGAAGCTTAAAAACTAAGATATCTCTGGTAAAATCATACCTACTCCTAATTTCTTAAAGCTTCAAAAACATCTATAAAGGCCAATGAATAGCCATAGGGTTTCCAAAATGAATGCTTTTATGTATGGAATCCCATCGGATTCTGCAAACTTTTACCATATTTTTCATCTCTAGATTTTAGTGCTTAAGAGATTTCAGTGTGTGTGTGTGTGTGTGTGTGTGTGTGTGTGTGTGTGTGTATCTGAGATTGTAAAGTTAGTTATCTTTACTCCAATCTATCAGTAATCTCAGTTGTTAAATCTGTTGTATTAATAACATACAGTTTTATTTCTAGAGGGCATTTGTTCTGAAGCTTGGACTTGACTACAAATTGACTAGGACTACAAATTGGACATTTTGATAAAATACATTTGACCTTAAGATCATATTTAAGTGTAATTATTTGTGTATATTTTGGTCTTTACCTTGGTGGCAGGCTAAAACATGTGAGTGTGGGTGTAGATGGGATTGATACTTCTGGGTATTTTTTACAGTTACTTCTTCATCTCAGTAAAAGAACTACCTTATTCCAGTGAATGTTTCAGCAAACTTGGAATCAATATAAATTCATATCAAAAATATTCATTAATTTCCCTGAAAAATAGTGTACAATGAGAAATATCAGGCTTATTTATTACTATAGTATATGGTACATGTGTAATCATCTTATTAATATGTGCTCTTGAAAAGAATGTACAGGTGTGATTCCTCCACATTTCTCTTGCATTATCCCCTTCTACAATGTTCTTTGGAGCTGGTTATCTGGGATCAACAACAAACATTGCTCCACATTTACAAGTGATGGCTCTGGTGTTGATGTCCAGGTTGGAATGCTGATTCAGCCTTGTCACTCAGGACAATTTGCTTCATCTCTTTGAGTCTCGGTTTATAAATCAATTAAATGGATGTAAAATAGAGCATCCTCCGTTGTATTGTTTTAGGTAAATAGGATGCTTTATATGAAGATTTTAGGGCATCACATTCAAAAAAGATGTGCCCACTAAGTGGTTACTCTTTATATTACTTTCTGAAATAATCTTTCTAGCTCTCTGTTCTCCCTTTAAATCCTAAATGGAGTTAAACTTTTGCATGTCTTCCAAATGTTGCTGTTAATCAGAATAGTCTTAAAAACTGCTTTTTCTTTAAAAGAGAGAAGGTAAAAAAAATAAACGAAACCAAAAATAGTTACCTTAGATCTACCTATATTCCTCCTGAAGCCAAATATTGAAGTGAGGTTCTTTGCCTTGTGAATTTACATAAAGTTTTCTCTGTAAATCTCATGCAAGACTTGAAATTGGGATTGCATTTTTATGTGTTTTATTGAGAAGTTATTCTCTTATTTCTAATCCCAGACAAATATCCCAATTCTATTTCTTCATTATCATATTCCCCACCAGTAGCTGTCCTTTTATAGAGTCCTTTGTTCCTTTGCTTTTGTTTTCAAAAAATGCCATAGAGATCATAGTTTTCAAAAATTAAAAATAATTTTGTCTTTTTTAATTGTACTTTAGCTTCTGGGGTACATGTGCAGATCATGCAGGATTGTTGCATGGGTACACACATGGCAATGTGGCTTGCTGCCTCCATCCAACCGTCACCTACATCTGGCATTTCTCCCCATGTTATCCCTCCCCGAACTCCCCAACCCCACCACTGTCCATCCCTCAGCACCCCCTCAACAGACCCCAGTGTGCGATGTTCCACTTCCCGGGTCCCTGTGTTCTCATTGTTCAACACTCGCCTATGAGTGAGAACCTGCAGTGTTTGATTTTCTGTTCTTGTGTCAGTTTGCTAAGAATGGTGGTTTCCAGGTTCATCCATGTCCCTAAAAAAGGACACAAACTCATCATTTTTTACGGCTGCATAGTATTCCATGGTGTATATGTGCAACATTTTCCTTGTCCAGTCTATCATTGATGGGCATTTTATACATAGTATTTAAATTCATATTTTTCTCTATTTCTATTCAATAGAATTTGCTACTAATCAACATGCAATTTTTTTTCTATTCTCTGGGTCAACTCTTATTGTCTTCTCCTGCAAATTCTTATAATTTACTTTTAAGGATGTTTACTTAAAGTTTTTCTTAAAATTATGTCTCATTATTGTTAAATATAGACTTTGCTTCTCTAGTAAAGAAAATCCGCTTTCTCCCAAGCATGGATTATTTTAGCCATTTTTTCTGAACTATACATTTTTTCATACTCTTTTTAATTAATTAAACACATTACATCTTTAAAAATAAGGCTGAAGATTATTCTTTTCATTTTTGTTGTACTTTAGATTCTGGGGCTTATGTGCAGATCATGCAGAATTGGTGCATAGGTACATACATGGCAAGGTGGTTTGCTGCCTCCATTGCCCTGTGGCCTATATCTGGCATTTCTTCCCATGTTCTCCCTCCTCAACCTCCCCACCCCCTGCTGTCCCTCCCTAGCCCCCTCCACAACAGACCCCAGAGTGTGATGCTCCCCTTCCTATGTCCATGTGTTCTCATTGCTCAACACCCATCTGTGAGTGAGAACATGCCGTGTTTGATTTTCTGTTCTTGTGTCAGTTTGCTGAGAATGATGGTTTACAGATTCATCCATGTCCCTAAAAAGGACACTAACTCATTCATTTTTATGGCTGCATAGAATTCCATGGTGTATATGTGCCACATTTTCTCTGTCCAGTCTATCATTGATGGGCATTTGGGTTGGTTCCAAGTCTTTGCTATTGTAAACAGTGCTGCAGTGAACATACATGTGCACGTGTCCTTATAGTAGAACGATTTATAATCCTTTGGATATATACCCAGTAATGGGATTGCTGGGTCAAATGGAATTTCTATTTCTAGGTCCTTGAGGAATCGCCACACTGTCTTCCACAATGGTTGAACTAATTTACACTCCACCAACAGTGTAAAAGTGTTCCTATTTCTCCACATCCTCTCGAGCATCTGTCTTCTCCAGATTTTTTAATGATCGCCATTCTAACTGGCGTGAGGTGGTATCTCAATGTTTTTTGATTTGCATTTCTCTAATGACCAGTGATGATGAGCATTTTCTCATGTGTGTTATCCTCATATATGTCTTCTTTTGCAATGTGTCTGTTTATGTCCTTCACCCACATTTGAATGGGTTTGTTTTCTTCTTGTAACTCTGTTTTAGTTCTTGGTAGATTCTGGATATTAGCCCTTTGTCAGATGGTTAGATTGCAAAAATTTTTTCCCTTTCTGTTGGTTGCTGGTTCACTTTAATGATTGTTTCTTTTGCCATACAGGTGCTCTGGAGTTTAATTAGTTTCCATTTGTCTATCTTGGCTTTTGTTGCCATTGCTTTTGGTGCTTTAGTGATGGAACCCCTGCCTGTGGCTATGTCCTAAATGGTTTTGCCTAGGTTTTCTTCTAGGGTTTTTGTGGTGTTAGGTCTTATGTTTAAGTCTTTAATCCATCTGGAGTTAATTTTAGTGTAAGGTGTCAGGATGGGGTTCAGTTTCTGCTTTCTGCACATAGCTAGCCAGGTTTCCCAACATCATTTGTTAAATGGGGTATATTCTTACTGAGATATATGACTGTCAGCATGGAGGTTTTACAGAAATGGAAACTATTTTGAGTATTCTGCTTAAGCATGTTGAAGAACATAATTTGTTTAATACTATTGGTAATTTCACTGTCAAAATTAGAGCTGGGGTGTCACATGCTAATGAGTATTATTCTGTGTTAATTTTTACTTTATAATTTGTTTAATAGACCTGCAAATAACAAAGAAAATAGCATTATTACTTGGAACTAGCCAAGTAAACATGAAGATATTCATACATAGCAAAAAGAAGTTTCTGAGAGAAGAAACCACATGTAGAAAGATACAGTACAGCATACATGTTTTAGAAACAACTTTTTTTTTTTCTGTAATATGGAATATTTATACCTTGTAGAAGAGTGACAGCAGGAAAAACAACAGATTGAGTAGGTTCTAAATTCTGCTTGTATAACTGATGAAATATTCCTAAATGATCCTTATTAAATGATATTAATCCAAGAAATAGAGCAGAATATGAAGCACATGTTGCAGAGATTGTTAGGCCCAGGATAATTGCTTTCAGATAAGCCTAAGGCAATGTGGTCTTTTTAAGAGTATTGTACTGTTTTGAGCCACTATTTTTGCAGTGATTTGTTATGGCAAGCATAGGAAACAAATGAACTAGGTCTATAAAAAGAAGAATGGGAATTGACTATATTCTGACAAAATAGGTCACATGCTAGTGTGGGTGAACAAGAAGCCTAAATAATTGAGTTAATTAGTAACAGATAATTGAGTTGATGAGGAAATAAGGTAGTTTATTAAGAATAAGTTGAGAATAGTAGCCACAGCTGTGGAAGTGAGAGCCAGCGACAACAGACAGGAAAGCATTGGAAGAATTTATAGTGTGAAAGAAAAGGTTGAGTGACAGTAACACTTGAGAGATTTGGAAGAATAAACTTGTTTGTTAATCAGTAGTTCTTTGAATTTTAGAATCCACAGTTGGAGACTAGCAGGAAGTAATGAAGGGACATTGAGGCCTGCATAGTAGGATGATCAAGGTGCTGAGAATTGAGTATGCTATTCTTGATTCTTTATCTCTTTTTCTTTTTCCCAGTTGACATCAGATAACCTTAAATTAGAAAAAAAAAATCTGAACTTCTAAAATTGGAAGTTGTGCATCTAGTTTTATTAATTCTATTATTACATTTTGTTTTAAAATATTTTAGATATTATATATATATCTTATATATTTTACCACATTTATAAAACACAACTACATGAAAAAAAGGTATTTGAAATTCACATGTTCATTAACTAAGTGTGTTTTTTGGAATATGGGGAAATCTGGTTTGTATGAACATAGTTTAAAGTTAACTTATTCATTAAATTTGCTGTGTGCTCTTATTTATTCTAAAGCTTAAGTGTTCCTTTTGTTGTTCTTGTTCTTTAAAACAATAATGCAAGATGAAAACTGGCATCAGTTTCATTTTAATATGTGCTCACAAACAAAAAGAGGATTGAGAGGAGACTAAGAAGATTTATAAGACTAGCCAGATTTTTAAGAGATCAGCAGGAAGTAAATAGTACTGAAATAAGCTCTTTAATAAAAAGGCCTCTTATTCTTCCTGGCCTTTTGAATCCAATTCTTTTTGACTCATCCCAGTGATTACTGCAAGAGTAAATTATTGTACCCTAGTACACAGAATTGAATTGTTGTGGGTGGAGAAGTATTCAAAAATAATATAAAAAGTAACATGCCCTTGTGTCATATAAATAAATGCCCTATATCATTAAAAGGTAATTATTTCACCTTTAAATGTTATAGATTTCTAAGTTTTAGGTGGGAGATTTCTGGTCATGCATGTATTTGTTATATGCCATTTCTGTATATACATTGTCTTGCAATCTGATTTTTTAAATTTAAGAAATATGTTTACGAATGTATATATTCTCAATGACTCCTTAATGTTACATATGATTTGTCACTCTAATTTTTCAAAAGTTTCTATTGATGGCTACTAAAGTTAATTTAGTGCTTTATTAACACATTAAATAGTTTTTTTTTTTTTTAATCTTGCTCACGTTGAATTTTCAGAACAGAAGTTTTCTTGGAAAAGGCAATACACTGTTATCATGTTGTACTCTTGCTTCACTGTACTTTTTGGTGTGGAACTTGTATGTATTTTCCAATGAATATTTTACTGCTCTAGAGAGGGAATGGTGAATAACATTTGACAGTACTAGTATATAAAGAAACACCTTGCATACCAAACTCCAACTTTTTCTGTTGTTAAATTAAATTATATTTAAAAGAAAAATTAAAAGTTGTGTATGATCTAATTTCAAATCTTTCTGTTTCTTGATACATTTATATATTGAAGTATATTCATATGTACCAGTTTAGAGCTTATGTTTTGGGTTGGTCATAACTGAAGTCATATGACTTTAATGATATTTAAAATCTCATTTCTTCTATAGTGTAGACTTTACTGTCAAAATATCAGGACACACATAAATTTTGGAATTTAATCTGGCTAAATAAGTTCCCTGTTTTGTAAATATTCTGTATTTTAGGGTACTTTTCACCTGTTTATAATTTACCAGTTATAAGAAACATATACATTTATATATAATTACAAAACCAATTTAAAAATGTATTTTACATGTATACAATTACAATGCCTGTATCTTAAGATTCAGGAGAAGTTTCTTTTTCAGTTAACTAAAATAATTTATAAAGTACAAATATAATAATTATCTACATAATTATAAGTCTTGATATGACCCAGTATTGAAGACAAATGGAAGAAGCTATGATATGGTCAGGCTTTGTGACCCCACCCAAATCTTATTGTGAATTATAATCCTCATAATCCCCATCATCCTCACCTGTCAAAGAGCTATGAGGTGGAAGTAATTGAATCATAGGGGTAGATTCCCCGATGCTGTTCTCATGATAGTGAGTTCTCACGAGGTTTAATAATTTTATAAGGGGTTCTTCCTGCTTTGCTCAGCATTTCTTCTTCCTGCTGCCCTGTGAAACAGGTGCCTTGCTTCCTCTTTGCCTCCGGCCATGACTGCAAGTTTCCTGAGGCCTTCCAAAACCTGCTGAACTGTGAGTCAATTAAACCTCTTTCCTTTGCAAATTACCCAGTTTCAGATAGTTCTTTATAGCAGTATGAAAATGAACTTATACAAGCTACTATATTTTATTTTTTCTTAAGTGATGGATCAGCATTTGATATATCTGATATTGATTGAGAATACAAGCATATTGATTGATAAACCCTGACCTCTTTACGTTTGAATTTATAACTTTGATAAAATGCCATGTCCTTTCTTAAATGCAGAATCATTTTGGTGTATTTCTCAATCAATTTAATCCTTTTCAATTCCCTATGATTTTCTCTGTTTTCTGTCTGTGTTTCCTTACACTAACTCTATCCCGTAGAATCCAAAGGTGTAAGCTGCCTGGTGGCATTTCATCAATGTATCATACACCCTGAACTATTGCTTTATTAATGTTTTCTCCTAATTTCCTTTTTTATGGCTAAGAGGTGAGCTAAAAATAAAAACGTCAGATTGATGTTTTGAGGATAATGGATAGGGACAAATCTCAGTAGAAGTCATCAAAATTTATAAAAGATTCTAACATATTGTGTATAAGTCTGACATCTTTGTGAATTTTTTATTATAGCTATTATCTAGACCAGGTGTGCACAATTATTGGCTTCCATGAGCTATATTGGGAGAAGATTTTCTTGGGCCGCAGATGAAATACACTAACACTAATAATAGAGGATGAGCCAAAAAAAAAAAAAATTGTAAAAATATCTCATAATGTTTTAAGAAAGCTTATGAATTTGTGTTGGGTCACATTCAAATCCATCCTGGGCCTCATGCGGCCTGAGGGCTGTGGGTTGGAAAAGTTTGATTTAAGCATTACACTTGATGTTACATCTTGATAAAAATATCAGTCACTTTGGGTTTAAGAACTGGAGAATTAAGACCTCAAGAAGATTGAGGGAACAACCATATCACTTTTTTTAGAGAACTAAGACAATTTCTCATTATAACCCTGCATGAGGGAGCATAGAAAGAGGTCTTCTGGATGAGAAGAGATATCCTAAAGTTGGGTACCAAGAGGAATAGAAAGCTGCTAGGTAACATTGGAGCTTATCTGCATGTGTCTATTTACCAGAATAATGAACCTATGATTTGTGATTTTTTACTTGCAATTTTAGTTTGTTGATCAAGTCTTTTCCTACTTAAATATTTATTTTAAATAACGTTTCCATCTACATCATCCCTACAACAGAGACATTTTCTGAAGTTTTTCTCATAATTTACTGACTGATATGGTTTGGCTGTGTCCCCACCTAAATCTCATCTTGTATTCCCTCATATTGTGGGAGGGACCCAGTGGGAAGTGATTGAATCATGGGGGCAAGTCTTTCTTGTATAGTTCTTGTGATAGTGAATAAGTATCACGACATCTGACGGTTTTCAAAACAGGAGTTTTTTCTGCACAAGCTCTCTCGTGGCTTGCCACCATCCACGTAAGATGTGACTTGCTTTTCCTTGCCTTCCACCATAATTGTTAGGCCTCCTCAGCCATGTGGAACTGTGAGTCCTCCAGTTAAATGTTTCTTTTGTAAATTGCCCGGTTTAGGGTATGCCTTCAGCAGCAGTATGAACATAAACTAATACAGTGTCCAAAACTTATCCCAGTTCTTTTTCTCTGTGTTATTCTGCCATAGTACATTTTTCCTGTGTTTATTTGCCCTTGGTAATGTCCATTAGAGAAAAGGGTGTCAGTTTTAGATGGTGTGGGTAAAATTATGAAAGTATAACAAAAATAATAGTGAGTAAGGGAAATAAAAGTATAGTGAGATTCAGAATTATAGGTGAAAAAATAATACAAAAATTAAAAATTTAGTGAAAGTGACTGCATAGCCATTTAAAAATGTGCAATATATATAATAACTAACATTTATTGAGAATTCATTCTGATCTTTGACCCTAAGTCAAACCTTATTTGAGTCTTAACAACAATGCTATGAAATAGGCACTATAATATTTTATATTTTACAGGTAAGGGAAAAAATACAGAAATCATAAGAAGTAGTACATACTGCAATAGTTCAGAGCACAGAATCTAAAGTCAAACTGCTTGAGTTTCAAAATTGGCTCTTTTTTGTATCAGATTCTTAAATTTGGGCAAGTTCCTGAAACCATCTGTGTTTAATTTTCATCAGCCGTAAAATGGAAGTACCATAATACTTAACACACAGGGATGTTATAAGGCTACTAAGTTAATATAAATATTTAATACAGGACAGTAAGCACAATAGAAGTGTGTGCTATTATGATATTTGTTGTCTAACATTACAGACTTAGTGTTGGAACTGAAATAAAAACCCAGGGGAAATCATGGCCAAAATATCCCACCTTATCCACCTTCATAGTAAAACATTCTCATTCTTTCTCTCTGTCTGTCTGTCTGTCTGTCTGTCTGTCTCTCTCTCACACACACGAACACATAAATACACTCAATTTATATAAAGCAGTTCTTATTTACTGTCTCCATTTTTTAGTTTGAGGCACTATGACTTGGAAATGTTAAATGGCTTGTCATGGCTCATGAAATAAAGATAACAAGCTCTTTGGGCTCACAGACTGTGTGTTTCAAGTTATAAATCTCTGGTATCTTTTGTAGTACATGCTGTATATAACCATACGCTATATTTTTAAAATAATACAATAATTAATTAATGGCCAGAATGGGGTTGGAACGGTAACACAATAACTTTTACTATAAACATAGATAGTTTATTTTGGCTAAATTGGTAGTCAGTACAAGACTTTGATACTAAATCTGACTTTATCTAGCTTTGGAATCTTGAATAAATGAATCATTTATATGGCAGTGAATCCCAAAATACCGTGAAAAATATATTACGTTATTCAAGTATAAAATAGTCTACATGTAGTGCATTGTGGTTTTTGGAATAAATTTCACTATTTGCTATTTTATATGTTCTGTATCCAGTCGTTCTTCAGTGTATGCAGGAAATTGGTTCCAGGACCTACATGACAATGTCTGGTCATGCTTGCAAAGTCGGTCTTCCAGATTCACCATCCCACAAATACTGTGTTTTCAATCTACTTTCAGTTAGAAAGAATTAACATATAAGTGGACCAGCACAGTTTACCTTGTGTTTTTCAAGGGTCAATTGTATGTGTGTATGTATATATGTGTGTGTGTGTGTATATACACACAGTGCATATATGTTTGTATGTTTAGTTATACATATTTAAGTATGTTTTATATTTGTGCTTGTGTGTGTAAAATCAGTCTATAATGGATGAGTCTGGATATGCTCTTCATGTCTAGCCAGTGATATAACAACCAAAGTGAGATAGCAAATAGAAACCTGAAATGAAAGTACGGATATGTGAATCCTCAGACATTGTCAAAATCATGGAATTGAATCTGCTAAGGAAGGAGGCTGAAACCAAGCTAACAGTTTAATGAACTCATGATATTCCCCATTCATAATGTGCTTCTCATCCAGTCTTTTCATCTCAGTAAATTCCAACAGTACTCATCAAGGTGCTAATGGAACAAACTTGGAAGTCATCCTTGATTCCATCCACTCCCTCAAACTCACGTCCAATTCAGATCTGTCTGCCAGATATATTCCTAACACTAACTCTGCAGATATTTTATTTTTCCAATCACCTGAAATACAGACATAGCTTTCTAACTTCTTTTCTTGATTTTATCCCAGCCTCTGTCCACCTGCATAGCAATCGATAATTTTTCTTAAGAAATATTTTGATTATATCACTCAACAGGTTTTTCTTCCCAGCTCTTATTCTAATCCTGATGGGATTATGCCAGTACTGCTAAAAAATGGCTCATATGTTATGGCCCTGGTCTTCCTTGGTGCCAACCCCTCCCTTTATCACAAACTTCTTTCCATGTTAGGAACTTGCTGTTTGCTGCTTCTACCACCTGATATGTCTCTACTTTCTCTCTTTCTCTGTGTGTGTATATATATACATATTATAAATTTTTGTAGATTTAGGGAATACAGGTGCAGTTCTGTTACATGGATATATTGTGTAATGGTAGAGTTTGGGTATCTAGTATAGCCATCACCTGAATAGTGTCTATTACACCCAATAAGTAACTTCTCATCCCTCACCTCCCATTCACCCTCCCACCTTTTTGACTCTTCAATGCCTGTTCTATGTCCATGTGCATGCATTGTTTAGCTCTCACTTATAAGACAGAACATACCATATCTGACTTTCTGTTATTTCACTTAGGTCAATGGCCCCCATTTCCATCCACATTGCTGCAAAGGACATGATTTCATTTTTTTTTTTATGGATGAGTGTTATTTTTGATTCCCATAAATCTTTTTGATTCTACTCATCCTTAAAGCCTGTTTCAGTGTCAAATCTCCAAAGATGCCTACTGTACTTTTTAAAATAGATGTTTTAATTTTATTCTCTCTTACTTTCATTGACTTTAATCTATAACACTCATGCAGTGTGTAAGTACATTAACTGTGTGATTGTTAATAACAGGTTTCCCACAACAGGAAATCAGATCTAAGAGAAGGTGCTGTGTAACATATACTAAGCATATATAACTACTGCATCCCTGATTGGCAGGACAGTGTTTGCTCCAGAGTAAATAGTCAGTAAGTGTTTATTGAATTAATAAATTCAAGCTTGAAGTCATCTTTGTGAAAGAGGGGCTGATGGAGCTCATAGTTGTTATTAAGAGCATAGAGGGTTGCAGACTATTTCAGACGCCTGGGTGTTACATCCATAAGCATTAAATATTCTAAATAATGGAGAACTGCTGCAGAAAATCAATCGGACTGAGTGATCTAACAATAAGTTTTATATGCCTTTAAAAAACCTTTTTCTGAGAACTCCTACATAGTATATCTTTGCTTAAGAAAATGATTTGATAGGCTCATTGGGGATGATGGCAGAGGGCAGTGGAACTGAACAGATAGCTAAACTACTCTGTAGCAGAAATATTAAGGCTAGGAGGAATTACATAGAAGAAAGAAAGAGTAAGTGAAGAGAAGAAAGGAGTTAGAGTAACATGGCTCAAGCCTAAGTTAAAAGAAGATGCAGGTGGGTTATTTTTACAATTGGGAAGTCTAAACTCAAGTGGAAGAGGTTTGTTTTGCTGTAATTTTAATCATCTTTTCCCCAGACCTACAACAAAGTCAGCCTCACAACCAACAACAAACTAAAATAAAGATTGTAAGTTGTCAAGGAATAAGTGAGGAGTAAGAGCACCAAAGAGACAGAGTGCGTGTTGGATTTAGAAATTAGTCATTTAAAAACTAAGAGACTTCCTGCTGTTGGCACATTTCACTGAATATCTATAGGAAAGTGTGTATAAAATGGATCTTAAGTGAATTTCCTTGAAGAATGAATAGGGAATAATTGGAAAGTTGGTGGATGGCAAAAATGTGGAAAAGTAGGATACAACTGGGTACTATAAAGTTAGACAGATGACATGATTCCCAAATAAAGAAATAATGCAGAGTGTGGAAATATAATATTCAGAAAACAAGAAGTTAAAAAAATTACCCACCCAACCACTATAATTCATGAAACATAGGGTATGAGAAAAATAATAATAATGATGATATCAATACAAATTTTATGTGTGACACTGCAAAGAAATTAACTTCTGAACATCAATACTAATTAACTTGTTATCCACATGTGCATATTAGGACCCAGAGGCCTTCCTATGTTGTATACCAAAATTAGGCCAGCAAATAAGAAGCAAACTTGAGATTTCAATACAGGAGGTTTAGACAAACTTATGTATTTAACTGTTGTATATGCTACTATCAAGCCCCATTTCCCTTAATTAGCAATATTTGAAATAAATGTGAAAATGTAGACTTAGTTTTTGTAGATTTATGACTAAGATTATAGAAATATAACATTGGTCATTTCTTCTCAGTGTGAGGCTTGAAGGTGCTAAGGTATTAAATGCCCTCCTTGGCTTTCCCAATATCCACCTTGGCAAAATATTTTCTTGAGAATATGTGCAGTTTCATAGACTATTTTGTTGATATTGAAAACACATGAATGACATAAAGTTTGTTAATTTCATTTGCTCACTGAATGAGAAAACTGAACCCAGATATATTTTAGTTTTAACAAATTCAATAAGATTTTTCAATTTGTGTTATTTTCATTATTTAAATTAAACAAGTATTTAAATAAACATAGATTCTGTATTTTGCCCCCTACACCTTGCGTTTTTATTCCCACCTTTTGATTGAACATTTTAAAAAGAGCAACAATGACATTGCAAAAGAAACTGTCCTCTTGGTATTTCTGGTTTGGAACAGAAGTTAAAGTCTAGTAAATCTCATGAGAAAGTCTGCTTTTTGACATTTACGGCTCAATTTTACTGATTCCGAAGGTTTGAATAAGCTTCAGATAAGCATCTAAGCTTATCCAGGGTGAACCTGAATTCTGAAACTTCTAAATTTCCGTCGTTGGTAATCCTAACTTACTTTTGAAGATGCCAGTCACAGCCTCTCAGTAGCAATCCTGATTTGCTATTGTACCTCAGATTCAAGGATGAATAAGGTCACATAGTAGCCACTTTATTAAAAATATGAGATAAGGTTAGGCCATGAGGAAAATTCCTTAAGAAGTCAATGATGGAAAGCAATGAGAAGATCTTATAACAACTGGGTACTATAAAGTTTTACAATTCAGCTAGTACATTTAAAACAATATTAGATAAAGCAATAATGACATTGATTAAATGTCATTTTGTCAACATAATGAACGTTTTCATGTCTTCAGACTAATAAAGCCGGTAGATCATGACTTGGAAGAGTAGGTACTATATGTCGAATAAATAACAGATGTAATAAAGATTTGTTTAATTTTATAAGTGGAAATAATTTCAATGAATATTAAATTCATTTAATAAGCCACTCTAATATAAACATAAATATGTAATGCATGTCCTCTTCGTTAGGACAAACTTGAAGTACCATTCAGTTAGAAATAATTAAATACTTACACAAAATTGAGATTTATGCTTATCTTTATAATGGTGTTCACAGTGGAACTTATTTAAAACCATTTCAACAAAGAAAAGATATCTCATATTTAAATTCTTAGAACTTAGTAGAGCTGAATGGAAAATAATTATTTTTGGTTTTCTATCTTTGTGTTTATGCAAGAGTAAGGGGTAAAAAGCGGGATAAAAATCATCTGCAACGGTTTATTATGTCTTTCATAATCACAATTTTTCCCATCTACTATTAAGTTTTTTAACTTGCTTAGGTTAGTTTCAGAAGCTCAGGAACAATTTTCCATAGCATACTTTTATTAAGCTCAATGTACTGTATACAATTTTAAAAATAGATTTATAAGAATTATCAAAGAAGAATTTAACGTGTGCATATTCTTGTTTTTATTTTCCTTTTGAAGGAAAATCCCAGAATCCTGTCATTCTTTCTACTGTAGCAGACTAACATCTGTGCAATTATACAAACCTGTAAATTACTTTTTTTCCTTGTGAGTTAATTGCTTCAAAATTGTAAAGAAAAGAGAGCCCAAATCCTAAATGCAGGGCAATGCTAGGCAAAATCAACTAGTAAACATTTGGATTAACATATAAAATTTAATGAGACTGTTTTCATGGAAATACCTTAAAAATAAAATAAGTGGGTAGAACTGTTGGCAAATATTTAATTCAATTAATGAATTTCTGTGATTGGTAGTTGTATTTCATATTAAATGATTATTATTTAACCCACATTCATTTTATTTTGTGCTTTATAAATGAGACTATTCTTAGGAATCTGGGGGAGAATAAAACAGTTAATTATGCTTCTTATTTCACATACAAAAGGAAATAATTAAAATATACAAGTTTAAATAACAGTATCATTACAAGTTTTATGTAACAATTAAAATACGTAATTGAAAATAAAAGTATTATTTTGATATATTTGAAGTAGAGAAAATGAGCTAAAAATGTCCATAGCATAAACTTGCAGTTAGGACTGCTAAGGATCTGGCCATGAGCATCAGTCTGGTGCCATCTTTTGCCATTCCCATCTTTCATTTCAAATTTTCAATAATGAACCACGTGCACTTTACCATGCACATCTATATCTGTGTCCTGCATTTGGCATACACTATACCTATCTAGAAGTTTCTTCCTGCCTTTTTGTTGTTGTTGTTCCAGGTAATCCCTACTCATCCATAATGTCTCAACCCAGTTATTATTTCCTTCCAGGTGATTTTTCCAAATCTTTAACTCCACTGCGTAAGTAATTTATATGTAAATATAAATTTACCTACCTATAAATTATTAGTTTCCCCATCTTCTGGATATAGGATAAAGTAGGCTGTCTAAATTACAACTATAATCATACCTTCAATTATAATTAAGCAAAGTGGTAAAAAGCTGGAAATCACTTGAATATTCATGAAGAAATTGTTGAAATAATTATACTATATACTTAGGATAGAATAGTATGACACTATTAAACAAAGAAATGTTGCCTATTCCTATGTCCTGACTGGTATTGCATAGGTTTTCTTCTAGAGTTTTTATGGTGTTAGGTCTTATGTTTAAATCTTTAATCCATCTGTAGTTAATTTTTGTATAAAGAGTAAGGAAAGGGTCCAGCTTCAGCTTTCTGCACATGGCTAGCCAGTTTTCCCAACACCATTTATTAAACAGGGTATCCTTTCCCCATTGCTTGTTTTGGTCAGGTTTGTCAAAGATGAGATGGTGTGGATGTGTGGTGTTGCTTCTGAGGCCTCATTTCTGTTCCATTGGTCTATATCTCTGTTTTGGTGCCAGTACCATGCTGTTTTGATTACTAGAGGGTTGTATTACAAGATTTCATGACTAAAACACCAAAAGCAATGGCAACAAAAGCCAAAAGAGAGCAAATGGGATCTAGTTAACCTTAAGAGCTTTTGCACAGCAAAAGAAACAGTCATTAAAATGAACTGGCAACTAACAGAATGCGAAAAAATTTTTGCAAATTACCCACCTGACAAAGGGCTAATATCCAGACTCTAAAAAGAACTAAAACAAATTTACAAGAAAAAAACAACCCCATCAAAAAATGGGTGAAGGATATAAACAGACACTTTTCAACAGAAGACATTAATGCAGCCAACAAATGTATGAAAAAAATGCTCATCATCACTGATTATTAGAGAAATGCAAATCAAAACTACATTGAGATACCACCTCACACCAGCTAGAATGGCTATCATTAAAAAATCTGGAGACAACAGATGCTGCAGAGGATGTGGAGAAATAGAAATGCTTTTGCATTGTTTGTGGGAGTAAATTAGTTCACCCATTGTGGAAGACAGTGTGGCAATTCCTCAAGGATCTAGAAGTAGAAATACCATTTAACCCAGCAATCCCATTACTGGGTATATACCCAAAGGATTATAAATCATACTATTATAAAGACACATGCACATGTATGTTCATTGCAGCACTGTTTACAATAACAAAGACCTGGAACCAACCAAAATGCACGTTGATGATAGACTGGATAAAGAAAATGTGGCACATATATACCATGGGATACTATGCCGCCATAAGAAAGAATGAGTTCATGTCCTTTGCGGGGACATGGATGAATCTGGAAACCATCATTCTCAGCAAACTGACACAAGAACAGAGTACCAAACACTGCATATTCTCACTCATAGGTGGGTGTTGAACAATGAGAACACATAGACATAGGGTGGGGAACACCACACACTAGGGTCTGTTGGGGGGTGGGGGGCTATGGGGAGGGATAGCGGGAGGTGGGAACACTGGGGAATTATAACATTAAGAGAAATACCTAATATAGGTGACTGGGGGATGGAGGCAGCAAACCACCATGGCATGTGTATACCTATGTAACAATCCTGCAAGATCTGCACATGTACCCTTGAACTTAAAATATAATAAAAAAAAGAATAAATAAGTAAGTAAATAGAAGAGAATTTAAAAAAAGAGAGATGTTGACATTTTTTAGATTTTAAAAATTTACCTGGAGGGATAGTCATAATATTTAATTATGAGAGCCAAATACAGAGCAATAAGTATAATAGCAATTTTTATAAAGCCAACATATGTTTGTGTGTATGTATGAGCATAAATAAAAATTAGAAAAGATATTCACCAGGTAAGTAATGCTGAATACCTCAGGGGGAAGGGGTGAATGGCAGGGAGTAAAGTAAGATTATTACTTTTTCTTTCATATTCAGGAAACAAGAAACCTCTAAACCAAAAAAAAGCTTATCACATATAAATATTCAATGACTACAATATGTTACAAAATTTTCAGCAAACTATTATAAGAATACAAACAAAGAAAACCATACCTGGGCACATCTAAGTCAAGTTGAAGAAAACTAAATATTAAAAATAAAAATTAAAAGCCACCAAAGAGAAAAGACACTTTACATAAAGTATATAAGGATTTGGGCCAATTTCTCATAAGAAAACTGGAAAATAACAACTTTAACATAATCAAAGAGAGAAAATTCTGTCATTGAAAATATTTTACACTCTGCAAAAATTTCCTGTGAGACTAAGGTAAAATGAAGGCCTTTCCTATAAAGAAAAGCCTAGGTAATTCTTTGCCATCAAATCTTCACACAAGAAATGCTAAATGAAGTGATTCAGACCAAAAGGAAATGACTAGGGAAAAACAGATATAGGAAAAGGAATAAAAACATATTAGAAATGTTAAATAGAAAGAGATATGTACAGTGAATAATTTTTTTGTAGATTTTAAAAATACAGTACAGCATTAGGAAACAATTGTACTAGCTGTATTATATTAGGAAGTTTGTAATATATGTGATGTAATGTATTTAACAGTGATGTTTTTACAAATTTCTAACATTTTACATGCAATAGTACAGTATTGTATAGGTCCATTTGTATACTGCTGAGAAAGACATTCCCAAGCCTGGGAAGTAAAAGAGGTTTAATGGACTTACAGTTGCACATGGCTGGAGAGGCCCCATAATCATGGTGGAAAGCAAGAAGTCATATCTTACATGGATGGCAGCTGGCAAAGAGAGAGCTTATGCAGGGAAACTCCTATTTTTAAAACCTTCAGATCTCATGAGACTCATTCACTGTCACAAGAAGTGTGCAGGAAAGACCTGCCCCAGAATTCAATCACCTCCCACAAGTTTCCTCCCACAAAATGTGGGGATTGTGAGAGTTACAATTTAAGATGAGATTTGGGTGGGGACACAGCCAAACCATATTAAGTATTAACATGAAATATATTGTAATAAATTAAAGATGCATATTTTGATCCTAACAGCAAAATCTAAAAGTAATTGCCTAAATGTAAAACTAAGAAGCTAACATAGAAATGAAAATGAAATATAAAACTATATTGAATTCAGAATGTAAATACTTAAACATGTTCTCAGGCTCAAATAAGTAATTTCACAATATTTCTGCTCAGACTCATTAGTATTAAATATCATTCATCGTGATGATGTTTTATTAATTAGAAATTTTAAGTGCAAAGAGAATCTTTACAAAAAAATTCAGTTTTCAAAGTAAAGATACCATTTTATCTATGATTAATGAAGTCATATACAAATAAGTAAACATTTAGAAAATAATATTATTTTTCAAACTTCCTCCCAGATATCACCACTTTAATAGTTTCTTCAGCATAAGAGTTTCACAAATATGCATGTGTATATATGGAAGCATGCATGAATATACACGGTAGGAGTTTCAGAGAAAATGTTGGGATAACAAAAGAAAAAATACAAGTGTGTTTAAGAACAGAGGAAATTTTGTGGAACAAGAGTAGGGAAAAAAGAGGGGTTTTCATTTAGGGCTTGCTGGAAGACCTTGCTACTTAGCTCTTTAAATATCAGCCACTTGGTCCATGAGGAGTGTAGTGCGGTGTCTATTAGATTTTAAGAAGGTAGTGTGTCAGTCAATAAAACAAGAGGAAAAGGCTTTCATCATAGACTAATTCTAGGAATAGGTGAAATAACTAAGGTCTTTTTACTTATTTTATCTCTGCCAAACACAATATATGAATTTAAATTTGTTGGAATACAAGGTAAACTCAAAGGAGTTACACAAATTATACATTTTAGTGGGCTGAAGTAATGTGACTTTGCCAACCTTGAATTTATTTCTCATTACCTCATGGCAAATAGCAGAGATTTAATAAAAATCGAAACAGGACAAGTTCAAGTCTCTTGAATATGTCTTATCTCTTACTATTTGATTTTTAAGTGTTCTCTATAATCATAGCACCTTGTTGCCATTATCACTAATATAACAGTACTATTAAATATATAACTCCTAGAAGTTATATTTATTTCTCTTTTTAACTTAGCAAAATGAAAAGTAAAATATTCTCTCTCAATTCAAATCAGTAATACATTGATCTAGGTTTATGTGATTCTATAAAATATATCCAAAAATATTATTTTACTCTAAGTAGAAACAAAATGAAATAAACTATGATAATAATAGAAAACCTGGCAGCCAGTTCCATATGCGTTCTCATCAGAGATAGGATCTCTCTAGGTTTCTTTTTTTTTTTTTTTTTTTAAAATAAGATGGGAGATAAGAAGTTTTAAGAGAGCTGTCCTTATTAATTGAGAATTGTAAATGCATGGCACCTGAATCTGCCTATCCTGTGTTCAGGACAGACAGTGTTAATTGATAATTGTACTTTTATCTTCTAAATCGTAATAGTGACTCAGAATTTTGATACAATGCATTGGTCCATCATTATGAATTATTTAGAGTTTCCAATAACAACTATAATTTGTCATATACGGATGAGATGACTTCATAATTTCTTTATGGTCTCTTGTTCAAACAAATTACCTTTCCTTCATGAAAGTTATCACTGTATAAAAGTGGTCTATAAAGATGTCTTCAATTATGCAGCATTATGTAGATGGTAAGTATGAGCACAAGCATTCAGTTTAGGTTAATCTGAATTAAAAGTTTATGTTCTGATATATACTACCCACTTTACCATCTTCAATTATTAGAAAGTTTAAAATTTCCAAAGATAAATTTAAATCTGTAACACTACTTTGTCCTTTCTTATGGTCTGAATAATGAAAGTATTTATAATAATCTTTGGATATATACTTTCTTTTAATCTCCTAATATAACAGAGAATTATATTTCCTTCTTTGTAAGGGTTGCTTACATTTAAAATTCAAGGCTGTTGCCATCTGTTCACAACATTCTAATATTTCTTCATCCTTTCCATTTGACCTTGCTATATGCCACTTGAGAGCTTGGAGCAACACATGCTAATCCTCCTTTTTAGATTCTGCAAGTGTTTATAGGTAATAACACTAACAGCCTTTATGCTTCATTAAGTATTATATTTAATTTTCTCTACAAATTCATCTAATGTGAACCATTAGCTGTCTTCTGAGCCTATTATAATTGGAAGTTCAAATCATCAATAATATGACTGATTTTCATAAAGTTGCCATCATAATTCAGATTTTAAAATCAGGGGAAATGATTATTTTTAATGACTTAATAATTAACTTTTGTAACAATTAACATTTTTATTAGCTTTCCTACTATGAGTCTTTTCCCTTTAAAGATTTTTCTAGACCCAACACAGATATAAGTACCCCAGATTCACTACTCATCACTAAAAAAAATTGATAAATGAAGGCATGAAGTCTTAGTGCTGATTTTTCATTCTCATCTCCCATCTAAGGCAGGTTTTTACTTCAAGGTTCCTGTTGATTTCCCTGGCTTCTGCAAGAATATTTCTAGTGAATTGGAATTGTGTATTCCATAAAGCAATTTACTTTTTTATTATAGAATTAAAAGTGATATTTTCATTTTGTGTGAATTCAATCCCCTTCCTACTTTTGGAAATTATCTTTTTTTTTCTTTTTTTCAACCTGTTCTCCAGTCTAAGAGTCAGTCATGAAAATTTGCTTAGTAGTCTTTTCTTTGTAATTTTAAACTTGAGAATATTTAATTATGTCTTTACATTTAATTTTTGTATAATTTATAATTCACAAGTTCTTAATATTTTAAGCAATTTATGACTGATCTTAGTTCAGTTTTGGATTAGAGGTCATTTATAATGGCATCTAGGAGATAGATTTCTTTTACTTGCTACTCAAGGGTAAAAGTTAAAAGAAAGGGTATGTAATTCTCAAACCCTATCCCCAACAGGCCTCTGAGAAGAAGGTAATGCTAATTGATCTTCAATTGCATTTGTTTTGGAACCTACTACCTCCTTTTAGATAGTAAACATTTGTGAGTATTGTTTTTAGTGCAAAACTTCAAGTGTAATTCTTCCATAATTTAAATGACAAAAATCAAAATGTGAAGATAACAAAAATTAGAAAATATTTGTCTTTTTATATTAAGCATTTTTAGTATATATATATATATATATATATATATATATATTTAAAAAGTATACTGAAGGAAAATTGATGAATAGTAACAGTTTTAAACTGTATCTCATTTAAAAAAAATCAATTCATACAAGACATATATATATATATAATTCATATAATTTATATACTTTCATAATGCTATTCATTGTTAGTATATGTCTTTAGACTGTAGCTTCTAAGAACATGTTTAAACACAAATATTCTAGTGCAGCATGGTTAAACACATGAGAGAAGGATCAAAAGAAGTGACTTTGACTCTGTATTTAATATACATTTGCTCTGCCACCTTGGGCAATTCGCCAGACAAGATGAGAAAGTACCTAAAGAAATTAATAAGCAAGGCATATTCATTCTATTCTAAATTAATGATTATCAACTTCAAGTTGATAATCCCACATTCATACACATCTTAAGGTCCTTCTCCTGCCTCAATAGCTGCCTTCTCTCCAGTCAAAACTAGTCTTTTAAGAAAAATAACATGCTCTATGCCTTCTTTTGGCTTTAAACAATAGTTATAATTTCATTAAAACCAGGAAGAGAATGAGATTTTCTCCTCTAATATGGCAAAGCATAGGGGTTTAGATAAGACATGATGCTGTGTACTTAGTAGATTAAGGACTGTAGAAAAAATAGCTAATATTTGTTATCAAATAATACCCACATGTAATATGCAGAATAATAGCAATAAAATTTGAGATTATGTAATGCAAGAAATTCTGATTTAGTGTGCTGCAGTTTGCTAATATCTTCTGATAAGTGATGTTCAGAACTAAAGCCATATCTCTAATTTGGTTCATCGAAGTTTGGACCAGGTCAGCACTCCACATCCAGAACCCTAACACTATTTCAGTAAAGATCAAGTCTTCCTGCTGTATGCTCAAAACCGGGAATACTTCTCTTTGTAACACTCCATGAGAAGGTATATCCTGCATAAAACTCAAATTTCTAATGTGTTATGTGAGAACTCTAAGTCTTCATGATTGTTGTTGCTGTTGTTATGCCTTTAAATTTTTTTTTCTAGGAGATAATCATAGTTTCTTGGGCTAGAAGTTGCAGTGGTGGTTCTGACAAATGTGAGTCAATGACTTCCCCAGCTTGTTAGTGAATTGGAGCTTTACAGCAGACAATAATTAGTTGAGTTTTAAATGAATGACTGGCCCTAATCTACTCTTTACTGGAAACAGACACTTCAATGTTTTGCAATTTTATTAATCTTGTCACAGTAAATTCTTAAAAATTGATACAACTTGCTTTCTTGATAGAAAAACTTCATTGTGAAGAAAGTTTTGATATGATGATTTTTGTTTGCATCTATTCTTATCTTTTTGCTAGTAAAAATAATATAAATGTTAAAAATGATTTATGCTTATCTTACCTAACAAATCATAGAGATTTAATACAACTTTGTCAATATAATGTTATTAGCTATTATTTTCCAAGTGATTTGTTCCTCAATAATAACTCCCCATAGTTTGTGAAAACTGCTGGAAAAAATACTCAGGTTATTTTATGGCCAATGTAGTTCTTCACCTCTTCAATTATATAGATAAAAATGTCAATTAGTGTCAAATGTATCAGTGGCTTTTTAAAAGTTTTCATCCTTTTCAATAAGTTTGGGATTAGCTATTACTTCTCTCTAGTTTGACCTGGGGGCAAATTTTCATACTTTGTGATTGTTAATGATGGCCATTTGAACTCTGGATTTAAATAAAATAGAATAAACTTTATTGAGACAAATGCGTTCAATTAAAATATTTTTAGACAAGATACATAATGTTGTATTTACGTGTTTCTTATCTATTTACTCCTATGTGGGTGCATGGTAAGGCTACAAAAAGCTGGATGTTTGCAATGAGTTGCAGACTTAGGGGAAACTGTGGTGGTATTATATTAGAACACAGAGTTCCAGAAATGGAGGAGCTATGCAGAAAATAGCTTCAAAATTCTTCCTGGGGATTTCCATTAGTCTCGTACAAAACCTTGAATAAATAGAATGAAACTCCGTAAGACAAAGCCCAAGCCATTAAGATGCTATGAGCTAAACAATTCCCAGATCTCACACAAGGCAGCTAGATGGGCTGATGAGGGTACAGAGACCACAAAGATTCCCGGGTGTTTTCAGTAGAGACTTCACAGATGCTGTAATTTAGCAATAAGGGTAAATTGTACCTGAAGTAAAGACTGATCTCTAACTACGTTGGTAAATCTTAGTACCTGTACTTGAAGTGATTAAATGGATACTCTTTGAAGAAAAAAAATGACAGATATTGAGGAAATTAAAATGTACAGACTCTAGCCTCCAATCAAACAAAAATAGCCATTACAAAAGTAGAAAATCAAGGCAAAAGCCAGCCCATAAACACATAAAGGGTAATGATGGAACTAGCAGACAAAAATGTTAAAACATCTGGTGAGAATATGCCCAAGTATTTAAAGGAAAACATCAGCAGAATGACATAAATGCAACATATGAAATGTTTTATATATATTTATATATATAACATTATACATATATAATGTTATATATATATAATCAACATATAAAATAGAACTTGTAGAGGTGAAAATATATCTAAATTAGAAATTCTGCTGCATTTGATTAAAAGGTTAAATACTGCATAAGATAATAACAGAAAGTTTAAAAACATGGCAGTAGAATGTATTCAGAATAAAGCACAGAAATAAAAATGGCTGGAAAACATTTTTAAAAGAGTCTTAATAATCCGTGGATCAAAATTGAGTGATCTAACATATAAATAAGAATATTTATAGAAATATTGAATGAGTGTTGTCCACATCTAATAAAAACCATAATTTCACAGATACTGACATATCAAAATATCCTAAGAAAATAAAAGACAAAAAATCCACAACATTAGAAATCACAATAAAATTGCTTACGAGAGGTGATGAGATCCTAAAAGATGCCAAATGGGGGAAAACTGTTATGAATTGTATTGATAATAACATAGGCAATAATGTTTAGCCTTCAAATATCTGCTGACTTGCCTTTTGTTCTCCTTCATGCTAGATACAATCTTATGTAGTAATTAAAATTAAAAAAAAATTCTTATATTAAAATGTTCAAAATGTTCTTAGAAATAATGACTTGAATAAAAGTTATAGTTAATTATTGAAGTGTGATATGACCTAAATATTTTCCAATAGTTTCACAAATATTTATAGAATTCTGCAACACATCAGTTACTATTGTAGACAATAAAGTTAAGAAAGATAAGACACAGTAGACAAAATTCCTGTTCTGCAATGTTCTTCATATTTATTTAAAATAAAAAAGGTTTTGATTTAGTCATCTCATGCGATATAACTGAATGATATTAGAAATGTCGCAGAGTATACTGAGGGACAATTTACTCTGCATATGGCTATTTTAAATGTAAATAAAGTATATACAAAAGAACTCATGCTTTCTTTGGCTTGTTCCAACTCTATTCTCCATAATTCCCTCCATATTTTGCATCGTGTGGGTTTCTATTATTTGTTTATTCTGTTAAATTTTGTTTGTCATACCTTCAAAATACATTCCTAAGATGGCAACTTCTTATTGTGTCCAAAACCCCACACAACCTACGTTTCATTACCTCCTTGCCAGCCTCTATTTCTGCTATCCCTTTTGCTCATTTTGGTCCTTACAATTCTGTTGGAAATAGCATGCTAGAAAGAAATTCAGCAATTGTAGGCTATAAGAAACTTTAGAGGTTAATTAGTTCAACACTCTTAAGCTATCAGTGAGGAAATAAGTTTCAATAACAACTTAACAATGTGCTTAATGTGTTCCTGTACAGCTGGGTTATCACTTGCTATGATGTTGTAGGGGAATTTCTGGAGGGAAAACAAACAAACAAACAAACAAAAACATGTTTAGTATACAACATGAAAATTCTCTTTCAACCTTAAATATTTATGATTCCATGAAAAAAGTCATGGTACAATTCAAAGTGAACACAAGTAAACATGCTGGGATTTAAGAAAAATGAGCAAGAAAACTAAAGGCTTTGAGGCCATAGAAAGAGAAAACATGAAAGTAGAAATGGAGAAAACACCATATTTAATTAACTCTAAAAATGTACCCATCTGTAAGAAAAAAATATTTAACTATGACAGCATGCTTTAAAGATATTATGATGAATTGTTCACATCAGATTCTCATTGCTTTGATATTTTCCTCCTCCAAGGAGTTTGCTACTTTCTTCTACCTTTGAATTTGTTAGTTCTGTTGAGATAAAAAATTCTTGCATAAATTTCAATAGTAAAACAGAGCATACCGTTTTTCATTGTGGGCATCTTCCTAGATACCAGGAAGCACTTAATTGTTGTCTGCAAAGGAAATGTAAATTTGTTCATTTTATGCATGACGAATACTTACCTTACTAATGTTAACTTATACCTTGTTGCTCTGTTACTATTTACACAATAATTGTAAATTTTAATGTCCTATAGAGTAGGACACTAAGATATCTCTCTGAAGATATTTCAAAGGCAATTAAACTCAATACATGTTATAATACCAATGTACATAACTTAATTGATATTGAAAAGATGAAAGGCTAATACCACATTGCGTCTGTCAAGATCTTCCAGGAAATAGACCATAAGATTAAGGAGGATGGTGCAATTATCTTTTTAGGGGAAATGTCTATACATTTAAGTAGGGAGGGAGTTGGGTGAAACTAAGAGAGCATTCAAACTACAATACAAGTCTTACTCCAGTGAAGAAGACAGGGAAGGAAAGCTGAGAGTCTGTATACCAGTTTTCAGTGCAGTCAAAATGCAGTGCACATGTCCTGAGGTCTGTGAACCATATTTGCTCTTCAGAAGAAGTCTGTATCTATGAGGAACAGTCCAACACTATGATCCAGGCTGCACTGAGTCATTGGCTAGGAGCAACCTGTGGTGAGAGCACAGCTTCACTGAAAATGCAGTGATAGATTTTAAAACAGAGCCACTGGAGCCCTTGGTCAATTAAGCTCCCTGTTCTTGAAGAGCTTGAATATCTGGTAGATGTATTTTCATCATTGTCACAATCCTTCATATAAGTCCACTGATAATCACTGCATTGCCACTGATGCCAGTGATTGCAAAGCATGTTCTATCCTCAGACCCATCATGATTTTAGAACTATTCATGTGAGAAGATATGCGTGCTGGAATCACTGTCACAAGATAGTTGAGGAAGAAACTATTAATGCACCTTTGGCTGCTGCGATGTAGCTAAACAAAGGATAATTTGAGTAGTATTTTTAAAAAGAGGGAGGAAAAATAAAATAATGGAAAGGAAATACCACCACCACCAATGCTACCCATAAAAATGTTTGTTAACATTTTTATTTTTTAAAAATATATAGAGAAAATATATATATATATATTTGGACTTGCTTGTATAAGCCTAATAGGAGTCAGGGTGGGAGGAAGAATTTTGGTCTGTCTTTCTTTTTTCTTTTACTTTAATTTTTGGGACACATGTGCAGAACATACATGTTTGTTACATAGGTATACACATGCCATGGTGGTTTGCTGCACCCATCAACCTGTCATCTACATTAGGTATTTCTCCAGTGCTAACCCTTCCCTAGCCCCCCACGCCCTGACAGGTCCTGGTGTGTGATGTTTCCCTCCCTGTGTCATGTGTTCTCATTGTTCAACTCTCACTTATGAGTGAGAACATGCAGTGTTTGGTTTTCTGTTCTTGTGTTAGTTTGCTGAGCATGATGGTTTCCAGATTCATCCATGTCCCTGCAAAGGACATGAACTCATCCTTTTTTATGGCTACGTAGTATTCCGTGGTATATTTGTGCCACATTTTCTTTATCCAGTCTATCATTGGTGGGCAATTGGGTTGATTCCAACTCTTTGCTATTGTGAAAAGTGCTGCAATAAACATACATGTGCATGTGTCTTTATAGTAAAATGATTTATAATCCTTTGGGTATGTATCCAGTAAAGGGACTGCTGAGTCAAACAGTATTTCTACTTCTAGATCCTTGAGGAATTGCCACACTGTCTTCCACAATAATTGAACTAATTTACACTTTCACAGCAGTGAAAAGCGTTCCTATTTCTCCATATCCTCTCTTGTCTGTTGTTTCCTGACTTTTTAATGATCATCATTCTAACTGGCATGAGATGGTATTTCATTTTGCTTTTAATTTGCATTTCTCTTAATGAGCAGTGATGATGAGCTTTTTTTGCATATGCCAAAACATTTTATTACTTCTTTGGTATATCAAATATTTATCTAGGCTTTTTATCTTAGGATGTTTATTTCTGAAACAGCTGTTTTTATGGTTCTAATTTGAGCTCAAAAGCAAAAATAAACTAAATATTTTTGAATCATAAGTCCATTAAGATGGTGGCCTTATTTATTAAAATCTTATTACAGTTAGCTTTTATATTTTTAAGCTTTCTTAATTTTTGACATCTCTTCTTTGCCCGTTAAAAAAATATTTCTTAAACTTTGTTTTTGTAAAATAAATGAAAAAATAAGTTTTGGTTTTCTGACACAAAAACTGTTTATTTTCATATTTAAAAATTTTAACAGAAAGTTTTGAAGGAGAAAATGAAAGTTTTCATTAACATCTCTCCAACACACAGTTAATACATCAAATATGATTTTTCATGAATATGCACTATGGACATATAAATACTTATATTTTCAACAATACAAAATCAAACCTCACTTACACTTCAGTAAATCTCTTTCTTTTATGTCTATTTTGATAAATAATGTTATATTTAATATTTATAATTATTCTGTAGTTTTGAATTTAAGCAGAACAATATAGGTGTTTTAATTTAGGGGCTTGCAGCTCTTGAAGTAGGGATTGAAAAAAAAACATCTAAAGTTTTGCATTTGTTACACATTGAATTATAGCATTTACATGAGAACCAGAGAAACCTTTCAATTGCCTCTGAAGGAATTTTTATAAATTTTGGATCAATTCATAAATGTAGAGCTTTAGATCTGAACCTTCATGTAAATCATTTGAAGAAAATAATATTCCATAATAAAGTATTTTCTAGCTCACATTTTTACAAGAAAATTTGAAATAAAATGGGAAAGTAATATTCAATACATCTCTGTTAAATGAAAATTAAATACAAATATTTAGTTGTTTTATAATGTAATTAATAAATCCTGACTACTAATAGCCCTATGCAGTGTAATATGTATCATATATTACGGCATAACAAATCTGTATGAAGTCTTCTATTCATTTCTGAAGTTATATTTGACAAAGAAATTCTAAAATTTGTATATTACAAATTAAAAATAACTGAGAGCAAGAAGTAATGATCTCCAGAGAGCTCTTAACATCCCTAGCTAATATAAGGTACTAATAAACAGCAATTGTTTGAAATTTATTACAAACATCAAACTTATTCTTACAGAAGATTAGGAATGCACAGGGAAAGAAAACAATATGAATAGAGAGAGTTGAGGTACTTAAAGGAAAGGTAGACACAACAAAAGCATGGCAAATGCTGAGGGCAGCTGTAAAAGGAAGTCATGATTAGAATATTGAAATTATAGGGTGGGGTACAGGGAGATGGCTGAAACGAGTGGAGAAGCAGATACATGGCTAACTAAAAATGTAATAGTGGTCAAAGAGTTAGAGACAGACTAATTCTTTGTTCTTTAGTGTTAGATGTAAACAAAAACTATTTGATATTCAATCTCTTTACAGGTTATTGCTGCATGTCCCATGATAGACTATCCTGTGGAAGATGAGATAGCAGTATCTTGTTCAGATGGCCATGTTCAAGTGAACATTTGTGTATGGGAATGTGGGTGTTTAGGGAGTTTAATGATGAAGTTATATAAAAGAAACAATATCTATTAAAATATAATTTGTATACAACATAATTTAAAGTTTACCAAGACATTTAACTTAAGTGTAAAACTGCATCTAGTTGTTTTACAACTGTATTTTTTCTAAGGGATTTGGGATATATGACTCTGATATGTAATATTCTAAATTGTAAGTGATTTTTCCAGTGTGCACATGACAGAAATTTTCTTCTTATTGAAGCTATGAAACTGAAGACCATTTCCATAGAGTTTTATGAAAATCAAGTGTATCTGCAACAAAACAATTCTTATTCCAAATGGGATATTATTTTCCTCTTTGGAAGGATTGGAAAGGTGTTTTATTGTTTGTTTCTTTCCATTTTCACAGTCAAATTGATGATCACTTGCTTGGTCTAGATTCACAGAATTTTGGACAAATTTAGCTTCAGTTTTTTATCACTATCCAAATGGACATCTGTATTCCACACATTAATCAATTCAGAAAAGCAAAGGACTTAATTATTTCATTTAAATAAGTACCCCCAAAAAACAATGGGAAAGCAACTATCTAACTGATTTCCTGCTTTCAAGTACTATTCAGAATAATTTACTCTCTAATCCTCTAGAATTATATAAACTTGCCAATTGAAACTCGGCCTTCTATACAGTATAAAGGAAATATTTGAGATCAGTGTTAATGTCTGACCTGATTACAAACACTATGATTTGAATCCATTTACTTTTTTTGTACTTTTTTCTTCTTAAAAAAAAATTCTCAATAATTGATTCGACTTCAGCTTATTTCTTTGTCAGCCATTATATAGTGAAATATAAGATGGGTACGTACATTGACTTCTTTTATTTCACAGTAACTGAGTTGGATTCTGGGGCTTATAATGTCCTCTTTTGATAAAGATAATAGAAATAAAAAACAGAAATAGTAGAATTATTAGTATATTGAGATATCAGCTTGGGTCTTTGATGACATCACCTCTGCACATTCATATTGGACTGTCCTTCATTAAATTTATGCTCAATGACAAAATAATATAAAAGTTATCCTTACACTTGAAAAATTTGTAGCTAAATTAGGTAAAAGTCATGTTTATACTTTATTGAATTCTTAATGAACAATCCATAAATTTTTCAATGCTACTCTCAAGCTTAAAAAAAAAAAAAAAAAAAAAAAAAAAAAAAACTGGAAAAGTTAGAAGGTAAGAAATTGATATGCTCCATGTTAATAATGGATTTGGCAGAAGATTTTTTTTATGTTCCATTGACCAGGAAGTTACTTTTAGTTTTGTGAATTAGAAATAGACAGATAAGCAAGTTGTCATTAGAGAATTTGTCCAAGATTTATAGTATGTCCTTGCTAGCTATGTATCTCACAAGAACTTGAACACTTCTGCAGCAATATCATAGCACAAATGTGAAATTAAACAAACAAACTAAATTCCGTTCCACAAAATTTGTTTCGGAAGTCAGAGGAGGATAATGTTCAAACCATTCCCCTTGAAACTGTTTAAATTTAAGGAATGGCCCCTAAGTGGTTAAGCTTTAGTTGTCAAACAACAGTTAGGTTTTTTCTTGACTTCAGACCCTGACAGAATTGGAAAAAAATAAAAGGCAGTAGTGAATGACGGTGAGTATTTATAATTTATATATGATATATACCCTGGGCAAAGTAGCTTCCAGAAATGGAAAGGCAGAATGAGAGAGGGAAAGGTTGGGAATGTTTTTCTCAAATGGCACGGCCTATAAAAATGGATATGAAGCTGCTGTCTAGGAGAAGCAGTATTTTGGTGAGTTTTCTTTTCATCATTGAATAGAGCACACTGGGACACAGAAGGACAGGAGAAGTAATCTGCTGCTCATTGTGTTCCTCTTGTTTGCAGTGTGACAAATTATTGGCTTCAGTGGAAATGGCTAGAAGTCTCTACTTTTAATGAAAGCACTCATTCTTTCTCTAGAGTTTCATTTTATTAACTTTCAGACATAGACAAATGTAAAGAATTAATATGTGCAATGTGTTATGGTTAGCACATACTTTTGATTTTAACGGCTTTGCAGGGAGTATAAAATGTCTTAAGGGAGGTAGACTATAAGCAATGATTATCAAAATTGTATCTTATATCATTTGGTACTTGATATTTAATGTAATAGATTTATCAAAACGTGTGTGTCTCCAAATGACAATCCAAAAGCTATTGACCATGTAATATATAAATATATTAACTAATGTTGAAACTTGCACAAGGTGCAGTGGTTATACTTGTAATCCCAGCACTTTGGGAGACTCAGGAGGGAGGATCCTTTGAGCCCTGCAGGTCAAGGTTTCAGTGAGCTATGTCTGCCCCACTGCACTCCAGCCTAGGTTATAGAATAGGTCTCTATCTCGAAAAAAGAAAATAAAAAAAGACATAACTAATACCTGAGCCTCAATTTTGTTTTTGTGTCAATTAAAGTTTCCATAAGCACACTTATAAATTATACAGCTTTGAATCTGTATAATTTATGAGATTTTACTGGGGCTACATCAGCAGTTAGTCTGACCCTGATTTAATAACCATATTGACAAGAAAGCTAAATTATTTTACAGAACTATTGAACCTGGAAGTAAAGATGCCTATGATAGAACTTTTAACTCAGTGTGTGTTCAAAATTTTAAATGGAGCAGAAACATTTGAGGAAGCAGTCTAAACATTGCACCAGGCAACCGTATCTAATTAGTGAATTATTAAAATGCATGTTCAAATTTAGACAGAGACAAATTTTTTAAGTGTTCCATCCAAAAAGTAATTTATTTTCTTTATTCTGTGTAAAAACGATTTTGGGAGTACATGTTTATGTACTCCCAAATGTTATGTACATGCTTCTACATTCTATTGACCAGGAAGTTACATTCAGGTTTGTGAATTAGAAATAGACAGATAAACAAGTTGTTATTAGAGAATTTTGTCCAAGATTCATAGTATGTCCTTGCTAGCCATGTATCTCACAAGAACCATCTGTAGCAATATCCTGGTTGCTCTTTAGAAATAGTTGTGTGTGTTTGTGTGAGGTACTATGTTGAAGTGTATTATCTGAACCACTAATATGGTGTCAAGATACTTGAAACTGTATGTACCAAAATTTAATATAGTGTATTAAAGGATAGTTTTTTTCCAAAAAAAGAATATTTATCATTGATTTGCTAAAAGTATTTCATATCAGTGTCGAGATTGAAATATAAAGCACAGTTTTTAGGGAGTAAATATAATGCTTCAGATGATTAAATCATATACAGGCAACACTAGAGGTAATGTAGTTTACTATTTTTTACTTATGAACAAATAGGTATTAGTTTCAACTTAAACAGCTGTTAACCCAGAGTTAGCATTATATCTTCTGTGATTCAAGTCTTTTGCACATCAAATGGATATCCAGAGATCAATACTGGCAGTTTATCGATGATCAGTAAGTCCTATTGGCTTAGGACACATAAGTAGAAAAGAAAAACACCACAACCAAACACAAACACAAGCACAAAACAGGCCCCAGTAACCTCTGTCCAGTAGTTTCCTAGTACCCAGAGTAGACTCATAATCAGCATTAAAAACACATTCTGATTATGACGTTATTTGATTAAACATAAGGTACTAGTCTTTAAGTATGTCTAAACTAATATTTAATTGTGTGAATTCAGAATCATTTAATTTATTTTGGTGCACTTTCCCATAGCTTAAATATTAATAATCCAAATATTTAGTTTTGTACTTATGTGAATGTACAGATACACATTTATTTATTTTTATCTTCCTTACAAAAATAAGCATCTTGAACTTCCCTATTTCGTTCTTTTGTAGATCCAGTTATTTAGTAAAATATTTGACACATATAGTATGTAGTGAGTAAGTGGATGTCCAATAACAAATAGTCTCAATTATAAAAATACAAGATAGTACATATGTAACATAATCATATATATTTTATGCAAGTCATTACTTTTGCTAGCTGTTTTTACATTTACCAGCTAAATTGGTGGTAATGAAATTAAGAACATCTAATAACAGAACTGATACATGAATCCTGTAAATACTTAGATAATAATAGCTTATTCCTGATATGTGCACTATACCAGGCATCTCCTATTTTATATTAATACTTTATATATATACTTTTTGGGTTTCTTATTTTTCAATAAATGATTTCGGTAGAGAGCACTATTATCTCAACTTAATAAATGCAGTATTCTTTAAACTGCAATATTATCTTCTTTTCTTTATATGTGCTTTTATCCATCAATCTCATGAATTATTTGTGTCATGTTCTTCTCTGTATACAAAAGGATTTTATTTAATTAGAAGATTAGATCATCATCTATCCTTTTGTATTCCTGTTAGGTGGGCTGTTCAGGGTAATAGGAAAGAAATGACAAAAGAATTCTGTTAAACACAGCAATTGCTATAAATGGTAAAGCAATATTAGAGAAGGCAAATATCAGAATGCTTTTTAGGCATCTATAGGAAAATAATTATGCAGATTTTAATTTAATACAATTGCATTAAATATGCTTCCTGCTGCTTAAGAAACACAAAGCTGCTTTTCCGGGATATATTTTATTGATGGGCCACATTTATCTGACCTAATATGAAGGATTTAGAAATGTTGTCTCAGTTATGAAAAGAAAACAAAATTTACACACATTGCTTTTTGTTGTTTTTGTTTTGCTAATCCTAGTTAATTATAAAAGCATCTATAAATCAATCTTGCCTTATGAATATGTTACTACTCCCTGTATGGTAGAAAAAATTGTTTAGCTTTTATTAGAAAATATTTTTATTATTTTTACATTTTTTCAATTGTATTTTATTTATTTTTAGACGAAGTCTGACTGTCACCCAGGCTGCTGGAGTGTTTCTGGTGCTATCTCAGCTCACTGCAACCTCTGCATTTTGGGTTCAAGTAATTCTTCTGTCTCAGCCTCCTGAGTAGCTGGCATATGCCACCATGCCCAGCTAATTTTTATATTTTCAGTAGAGACAGGGTTTCACCATGTTTGTTCAGGCTGGTCTCAAACTTCTGACCTCAAATGATCCACATGCTTCAGCATCCCAAAGTGCCGGGATTATAGGCGTGAGCCACCACGCCTGGCCAATTTTATTTTTAATCGCCAAAAATTGTTGTATATATCTATGGAGTATAGTGTGATATTATGATAAATGTATACACTGTGGAATCATTAAATCAGTCTAATTAATGTCAGCTAAAAAAGTCAAGCTTTTAAAGAATCACAATTAGTTTTATTCAGAAGTTTTGCTGAGGATTAGACCTGAGGATTACAGCTGAAGCCTGGGAAAAGTCTTTCGGAGTTGTTCTGTCAGACTGTTCTAAAACTGTGATTTAACTCACAGCATATATACAGATAGTGGGGGGTTCAGTGTGTGTAAAATCATATCAAAATTTGGGTGCAAAGATAACATATGATTATAGATTAACAAGACATAATCATTAACCCTATCTGTTGTTATTTTATGTGTAGGAAAAAGCAAGGACTCTGGGGTCATTCATATTTTAAAGAATGTAATGATTCAGGTAAAAGGGTAATATATTACAGCCCATTTTATCTTCAAAGAATCCCTCCAGAGGCCTGCAAGTTCTCACAGAGTCAGAAGCTTTGTGAAATTATACGGGTCAGCAGAATGAGCAAATGTGGATTGTAAGTTTACTACTTTTTCTCACATTAACATATCTATCACCTCATATAATGACAATTTCTTTGTGGTAAGAATATTTAAAATTCACAATTTAGCAATTTTGAAATACAGGAGACAATATAATTTTGTCAACTATAGTCAGCATAGCATGCAATAGATCACCGTTTCTGCTGTCTAATGGAAACCTTGTATCATTTGGCTAACATCCCCCTTTCTCCATAAACTCCTCGTCCCTCCTCTGGCCTTTGGTTAACCACCATTCTACTCTAAACTGTGATTCCTACTTTTTTAGATTCCACATAAAATTGATATCTCATAGTATTTGTCTTTCTGCCCCTGGCTTATTTCACTTAGCATAATGACAGGTAGATTCATCCATGTTGTTGCAAATGACAATTTCTTTCTTTTCTAAAGGGGAATACTGTACTTAGGTTGTTTTTATATACTGGCTATTGTGAATAATGCTGAAATGAACAAGAGAAGTGCAGAGGTCTTTTCAATGTACTGACTTCAATTCCTTTGAATATATACCCAGAGGTGCAAAGGCTGGATTATGGTAGTTCTATTTTTAGTTTCTTAAGGTAATTCCACACTGTTTTCCAAAATGACTGTTCTAATTTATATTCCTAATAACAATGTGCAAGTTTCCTCTTTTGCCCACATCTTCACCTAAGGCATTTATCTTTTATCTTTTGGACAATAGTCATTCTAACAGGTATGAAGTGATATCTCATTGTGGTTTTAATTTGCATTTCCCTGGTGATTAGAGACATCTGTAACCCCATGCTCATTGCAACATCATTTATAATTGCCAAGATATGGAAATGACCTTAATACCCATCAATGGATAAATAGATTAAAAACATACCTTTCTTTAAATGGAGATCAGAGATCTTGGGAACCATGATCCCAAGATGGAAAGATGGCAGAGGTGATTTCAGTCTGGATCTCAGAGTGCTTTGGTGAAATAGAGCCTGCTGCCAATCTAAAGTATCTCCTCTGAGCATTCATTGATCACCAAATAAACTCCCATTTATTTGAGCCATTTAATTTGGACTTATTATACAATCTAGGCTTTGCCCTAACAACAAAAATTTGGACCATTTTAGCTATTAAACACTTTTGCTGAAATAAGCTGGTTCGGAGGGTGTGTGCAAACAGTGGCATTGCAACGACAGACATATTCTGATTGGCCTCTATATTTAACTTAGACCCACTATGATACATGGGCCCAAAACATCTTTTTTTTGGGGGAGGTGGTTCATATATTGATATCATTATAATGACCTGTATTAAGGATATATATATTGTTTTATTAGATGGAATCGCACTCTTTCTCCCAGGCTTATTGCAACCTCTGCCTCCTGGGTTCTAGCAATTCTCCTGCCTCAGTCTTGCAAGTAGCTGGGATTACAGGTGCCTGCCTCCATACCTAGATAATTTTTGCATTTTTAGTAGAGACAGGATTTTGCTATGTTGGTCAGGCTGGTCCCAAACTCCTGACTTCAGGTGATCCACTGGCCTCAACCTCCCAAACTGCTGGGATTACAGGTGTGAGCCACTGCCCGACCTAAGGATATTTTTTATTTTGAAAAACAAAGCTAAATGTTTTAGAATATACACTTTTAGCTAGTATATTTCAAAAAATCTAGTACTATGTAGCCTTCTGTGTTAAAGGAAACAACCAAAGAAGTACAGCAAGAAAGATTTTGCTATTTTTACACAATATAATTCCTTCCCAAATTAAAAGTATCAGATTCAGAAGCATTTGACAGAGGATTATTCCCCATGTTACTTCACCAGCTGGAAATTTCCATGGCCAGTGGCACCCCTATCTAGACTTTGCTGGAGCCTGCTGGGCTCACTCAGCCCACTCAGCCTGGCAGGCTGCTATCAGCTGGTGATACCAGCCCAGATCCCACACAGGCTCTGCTTAGCCTGTGGCTGGTCCAGGTATGCAGTGCCCAGATTCTGCCTTGGGTGTCAGCGTCTGGACAAGGGAGACATGGCAGCAGCTGGAAAATGGACACACCAGTAACTAAGAAGCCACAAGAGAGTGTCACAGCTTGTGCTTGGGGAGGCCTGAGGTCTGAGCCACAAGGGAATGTCACTGTTCTCTCTCTCATTCCCAGCGTTCACGGCTTGGCAAATGGGGGCATGTTATAGCTTGTTTGTTCCCACCACCCACGGATTTGCAAACAGGGGCATATTGTGGCTGTCGATTTGGGAGTCTTGAAGTCTGGGTCCCCAGAAAGGTTGTAGTAGTCAGGCGAATGGGAGTATGTCACAGCTCTTTTCATTCATCCTGCCTGCAGCTTGGCAACCCAGCCAGAGCATTTTACAGCCCTTTTTTGCTCCCGCATTTCAGTAGGTTCTGGGTTGTAGTGCTACCACCAACAAGAATGAGGTACATGGACACTGGACAGTGAACAAGGCAGAGAAGAATTTTATTGAGCTACAGAAAAGCTCTAGACAATGAGAGGGGACCCAAAGTGGTTAGCCATCTGTGTGAGAGAGGGTCTGAAAACAGGTAGCCATCTGTGGCTGAGTCCAGGATTTTTAAAAGTTTGGAATGAGGAAGTACAGGCTGTAGGTACTCCTGGAAAAGTATTATTCAGAAAGAACCAATCAGGGAAGAGTGGGCAACAAATAGGAATTCTCCCTCTGGTCATGGCCTCTATCTGGAACCAGCAGCTAGGTTTTCAGGCTTCAAATTGTCTTTGGTCAGGTTTCATCAGGTACCTGTTTCTGTCTGCCTAGGAATTTGTCTCCTGCCACTATCTCATTTATGATGTACATACTTTTGATGCTTATAATTAGGCTAGAATTTGTATTTTCCCATAAAATAACTACTTGAATGACATGTCATTTATGTGAACAAAAACATTTTCATTTTTGTCTAGTTTTGCTTTCATGTGTTATTAGCTTTAAGATCTATTTTAATAAGTTATTTAGTTAATGTTGCATTTATTTGTTGAATATTGCTATAGAAAGGTGATGTAAATTATTGGCTCCATATTTTCAAAAAAAAACTTGCTAATGGCTTATTAGACATTAATTCTTTTCTTCAACATTAATGAAAGAACACACATTTGTCCTTTTTTACAATTTAAACTTGGAAGTGCTTTGCATATTGTCCGTACACAAAATATTTATTTTCCTGGAAGGGAAAAATTTCAAAAATGAGTTCTAAAAACATTACTTTAGCTTAAGAAGGAGTTCTAAGCTTTTGATGGCAGGAGAAGTCAGCAATGTGATGAGTGGGATGATACATCAAAACATTGAAAATAACTTGTGGTAGAGATATTATAAGGGAAAATATGTTCTACTCAAAGGTAGCAGTCAAATGGTATCTTCATTTGGAAAAGAGAAATCATCTTGAAATAATATTTCACAATCAAATGAAGCTAAGCCCCAATTAAAATTACTGTTCAATATTTAATTTTTTTGTATAGGCCTCTTAATGATTCCAATTTAGCTCTTTCATCATCTACTGTGTCCTGTCTTTTATTTTTATCTATTTTCTTCTTACTACTTTTAGTCATTTTAATAGGGTACTTCAAAATTTAGATCTTATGGCAATATGTTGTGATCTCTCATAAAACTTGCTATTTTATTTTATGCTCATTTTAATATGTCACACTCTGATCTCAGTAAGTCCATACTGTGCTATAGCACTTATACAAGGGAATGGTGTCAACTAATAAGTAACAAACTTTAATGTGGAAGTGCAAGTGGTATTGAAATATGTTAGATAATATGTAGATTAATCCTGATTTCCAAATCAGAAATGTTTTCATGAGAACTATGCATAATCACTCATCCAAGCCAGAGGAATAATGAAGAGCTCACTTGTGTACCATCAGTGCATTGTATTAAATTCAAAAATTTGATCATTTGAAGGCAAGTCAGAATAAAGTAAAAACATAAAGCCATACAGTTTTTAATCAAAAACAGGATTAGGAACTCACATTGAAATAGAAAGGACCTAACTTAAACATGATAGCCACTCACCTTTTGGAGCTGCTGAGGACAGAGGAGTTTTGTTAATATAGAAACACTTGACCTGTATAATAGCTTTCTTTCATTGGCACAAATTTCTAAAAAGTATAACTAAGTCAATCATAGCTTCTTTCCATTGTCTATCTTTAGATAATTAAATGTCTAGGGAATGCTAATGATGTTATTACTTCTTTGAAATAAGCCATTGTATCTTCTGGATAGAGGCAAAATCAGTAAAGCACTTGGGTAATTTTATATATCACTAGAAACTCCTCAGTCAAGAAAGAGATGGTAATCCTGCTAATGAAATGACTGACATTAAAGAGGTTTATTACTTTTGAAAACGTCAACTCCTTGTAACAGCTAACTGAATGTCCCTGCCACTAGAAAGGTCAGTGTGTAAGATGTGGCTAATACTGTAGTCAGGCAGCTCAGATATTTCAGTGCCACCTTTCATTGCACCTTTTGTTTGGCACACATTGGGTGAAAGCAGTGTAATTTTTCATCCACTTAAAAAAGTAGATAATGAATAGAATTCAGTTATAATCACAATGCTTGATTAAAAGCATTACTCATTAAATGAAAAAAAAAACTTATTGGCTGTATTTCTGCAAATTTCTCTTGAAGTGTTTAGTGCTATACTATGAGTGATCAAAATATATCTCTCAAAATGATATTTTGCCAACACTCTTGACATATTTATCAATGATTTTTCTGATAGCCTGTGTCTTAGTCTGCTCAGGATGCTGTAACAAAATACTGTAAATACTAGAGTGGGTAGCTTATAAAGAATAGAAATGTATTTCTTATACTTCTTGATCCCAGGAAGTTCAAGATGATGGTACCAATAGATTTGGTGACTTGCGGGGGCCAAGTTTCTGTTTTCTAGATGGTGACTTCTAGCTGTATCTTCACATAATGGAAGGAGCAACTGAGCTACCTTATACCTCTTTTATAAGGGCACTAACCCAATTCATAAGAGTGAGGTTTCCAAAAGGCCCCACCTCCTGATGCTACCTCTTGGGGAATCAGGATTGCAACATATAAATCTTGCGGGCCGGGGGACACAAACATTCAGACCTTAGCAGCCTGCCTCTAGATAAATGCCTATGCTTCAACTATGAATTTTCAATATCTAAGTTTCACTAGAAGGGGAGAAATAATATTTTACCTATAATTAGCGTTTTTATCATTGTTTTCATTTGTAATTATATAAATGCTGGAGCACAGCTCTATATACATGTCTGTGTTATTGGCATAATTCCTGGCATATAGTACATGTGCAATACATATTGTTGAGTGGAGGAAATTGCATATGATATATAAAGAAAATATCGACACACAAAAGCTCTGGCCCTATTGTTTTTCTAAATTTGGGGCATATTAAGCTCAAATATACTGAATAAGTCAAGTGTTTTATCTCCCTTGGCTTCAATGTCTCCAATTCATATTAGCAAAAGAGAGGGATAATTGATGTTTTAAAGGATATTTCATCCCTTAACCTGACTGGAAGTGTTACCCTGGTGAGGAAAGAGAAATGATCTTATAAGGTTTATCTGAAGTTGGTTTCTATATTTGAATCTTATTTAAATATACTTATCCTTAAAAGAAAGTACAAATCATTCTCTGGAAAAAAATTTTCTCTGACATTCAGTACCTAAAATGTCTTTCCTCTACTCTCTACTGGCCTTCAGTTTTAAACCTGAAAATAACTTTAAAACTTTGTAAGATATAAAAGAGTAGCTATATCTTAAAGTCCAATACACTGGCTTACTCTGAATAAATTGTTACTCTCCACTTTAAGAAAGATGTCTGACCCTGAAATCTGACAGATTAAAGTACACTGAAAAATATGGCGATTTTTTTTAAAGAAGCAAATTATATATCCTAGGAATAAAGTGTCTGTTACATTAATACGGTTGACCTCTGGTCATAGACTGTCCTTAGATAGTCTCTGCTATATCATTTATATCAAACAAAGAAACATTTCAAAGGAGGTAAGGGAGGTTGGTGGCATTTGTCACATGGTCAAGCAAAGACATCTCGGGTAATTTCTTGAGCCTCTGATGTATTGTGCTATCAGTCTTAATTTTCTCCTGCCATTTCTGCTTCGGCTAAAGAAGGGCAGAAATTATTCTCTTAGGATCTACAGGAGAGTTTAAAAATAAGATCAAATAACTTACGTTTAGCAAAGAAAGTTAAAAAATGGGTAAAAATTAGGTGGCTTTTGATTTCAAATATAGAACTGGAACATTATGAGTCCTCTCTAACAAGTTTTTTATATGTTAAATGTTTCCTCATCAGGTTACATTTTCTGTTAATTTATAAAGAATACTAAGATAGAACTTTTATATATTTTCAAATCAACATGAACTATTTTATAGGAAGTAAAATTCTCATTACATAGAGGTCTCAGTAATTTTTTTTGGATATGTCACCCAGTCCATGTTACTAAGAAATAGCATTATTAATACTCAAAAAGAAATTCCAGAAGAAATTACATTTCTTGTGAAAAGAATCAACCGGCAAAATTTAACAATGCGTTCAAGTGATGATTTGGTAGTATGTGATAAACAGAGTATTCATTGCTAGCTCTTTTCAAGGCGGACAATATTAGAGTTCAAACCATGAAATTTAGGCTATAGAGCAATCTGCTGCTATCTAGTTATAAAATCTTGGACAAGTAAACCAATATCTCTGAGTATCAGATAAATCTCTTTTAACTGAGCACATTGCAATGAACAATAGCTGAAATCCTGTTGGAAATAATATCTGTAATTTTAACCTCTTGAGAACTAGACCAAACTATAGGCTAAAATCATACTTGGAAGTGATTTTCTATCTCACATTTATATATTTTTTGTCTCTGATTCTGTATCACTATTATATAAACATATATATTGGGAATACATAAAAAATGCATATACACACATATTTTGGTGGTTAATGAGTTATTTGAATCTGTTTAATCATTTTATTAAACGGTGTAGTTAAATCAATTAAATGCAGAGTTCCTATTAGCATCTAAATAGACAATTTGACCATATTCTTTAGTATTAAAATGATGCCAAAATGATTCCAAACTCTTTAAATGTGGAATATAATACTAAATGGTAGAATAAAGCACTGATTCAAATTCTCTCCCTTGTAAGCCCTGAAGATAATAAGCTAGACATTTTAGGGAAAAAATGTTCAGTGATAAGAGATTGGGACAGATATCAATTTACAGTCTCTTCCTCAACTAGCTTAAACCAGGTTTTATGGACCCTGTACACATCTGCTTTGCTAGCTGGTACATTATTAGAGTTTGTTACAGTAACTTGTCTAGAGTGCCATTGTGAGGGGGTCGTGCAGGAAGGCATTTTCCTTCTGGGTCAGTACTGCTTCCATATTTTATTTAGTGCTGGGGTTCAGGCCTGGTGGCTCTCACCTTATCAGTTCTCACAGATTAGCTGTACCCTCAAGCTCCCCTTCACAATAGCTATGCCCTTCATATGAAGCCATACTCTCCCTAGCTGGCTGGCTGTTTTCACAGATGATGCCAGTCATCCTCAGATCCTCAGGCAGTGGACCCCCATTAGGCTGTTGCTTCTTGGGAGGCTCCAGCTGTGATCCCCGGCAGCTCTCTGACCTATGAGCAGTTCGCTTCTACAGACAAGCCCATGGCTGCCCACCTTGTCAGCAACAGGCTGTTTCTGTGGGTTGGCACTTGTCTAGATCCTCTGGAAAGTCTTACTGCTGACAGACTGCTTGTTCCTAGGTACTCATGCCTACCTCAAAGAGTCGGAAACCTCAGCCAGGGATAGAGGACTCTCTTCTAAGCCCTCCATTTATTTGCATTTGCCAATTCTTGCCTTGTTACATTCCCCTTTAACTCTTTTAGCAGTTAACTAATTTGTATGTTAATGAGTTTTTTAATGACAGAATTCCATGTTTACATTACTGGTGCATTTTTTTGTGTATGTCCTGAATGGACCCTTATTAACATGACTATATAAAGGATGAGTTATATTTGTCAAGTCTTTCATTTTTCATATTTTGGGAAAGTACATGTACAAAAGCCAACAATGCAGAAAGCACATACATTGTTCAGAAAAAAATTGTGCCTAAGTGTACAATATTATTAAAAAAAGATTTGTCAGAAGACTAAATTAAGGTTTATAGACACTTTTATGGGATCCTAAGGAATAATATCTTTTTCACTAGCAAAGCCAGGATACCCATATATGGCTTAGGTATAGAGTAAATGAATTTATGATGCTATCTACTTTCAGAACTAAAATCATCTTTCTTCAAGTATCCAGGTAATTCTGATGTTTTTGACAATTCCAGGCAGTAACATTCTAATTTTCTCTCTCGTCAATATGAGGTAGGATATCAGGAGAACTTGTTTTGTGAGCCTATGCCAAGACACAGCCAAACCATATCAATGCTACTGTAATGTTGCTAGAGCAAAGGGATCCTCTCATTGTTTTCTAGAAAACCCTCAAATATTCATTCTTTCCTTCATTGTATAAACAAATATTGAATGAACTTAATGTGTTCCTGGTATAGGCTAAGCAAAGGGGGCAGGGACAGGGGGAGAAAATGAATAGAAAAAAGAGTAATGTTGATTTTTATTTAAAAAAATCTTAAAACCTGTCTTAAAAAAAATCTTAAGCACATTTGACTGGCATTAGAACATTAAAATGCTGTAATTTTAAGTGATAAATTATACATATCATAACTTATAAACATGAAGAAAATAAAGGTATAATTAAAGTGGGATAGATTTAATTGGGGTTTCTTAGAAAGTTGATTAACATAATCAATACATGGGAAGAAAACTCTTCCACAATGTTAGTAAGAAAGGATTATAAGGGGAAATGTAGGTAAACAAATGTAGATGGAATAGTAATTAATGGTTTTAGTAATTTTCAAAAGCAATATCAATCTGCAGTATAACAAAGAAAACATGGTTAAAAGTTAATATACATAACCCATGATTCTATTAGATGACAGATAGATAATAAATAGGTAGATAAGTATATTGTAGATAGATGATAGAAAGATATGTGATAGACAGATGATAGATAGATAGACAAGAGATAGATCTACATTTGCACTTGTACCTACAACTACCTTTATCTGCTATATAGATCATTCAAGACTATCTGTACAATAGAGAGTGTGTGTCCTGCTTCTGAGGACAGGCTTCTGGCTCAGTTTTCACATGCAACACTTGAGGATGGTGTTCAAACAGAATTAAACTGACCATACCTCAGTTTTCTTATACTTAAAAAAGAAGGTGACTATGACACCTACATATAATTTAATTGTGGCCAAAATGAGGTAATTTCTATAATGTTTAGCATGGTAAAGGGGACCCAGTCAGGATCCCATTAATGATAATGATTTTAATAAATTAAAAGTAAATTATTAAAATATAAATTTTTAAAAAAGTAATTTATTTTCATTAATAACTAGAATTTCAAAAGGGAGGACCTAAAAACTCAAAGTTTACAAATAAAAGTGCACATCTAGTTCCAAAATACGTGTATTTATACCAGAAAGAAACTTTTCCCCAACAGCAAAGAAACTGAAAACAAATGACACCTAAACATTTACATTCCTTGGTGTATCAGCTGGCTGGGGCTGAGGAGCAGCTGCTCATTTTGGTCAGGTTGTATGTGTGTTTTTTCTTCTTATTTTTCACACCTCCCAATCAAACTACTAGTTATTAAAGTTCTACTACTAGGCTGTCTTCATTTATTTTGTATTACCTGCCTGATCCTAGGAGGCTTTTAAATTTGCCATCTCCAATTAATCTAATTTGAAGAGTCTCCCAAGTATAGATCTGCATGTAACTGGTAAGGAAAATAAATGCAGAAAATATTCTGAATGAAATGGTGTCACTATAGAAAATTTAAAGCTATGTTTATATTTGAAGACAAAATCCCCAGAGGTAATCTTTAGTTCTCTTACTTTAATACGCTGCATATATAGTATGTATTTCAAACAGGATATAAGATGATGTTATAAATAATTCAATCTAATAATCCACTGTACAGCATTTACTACAAAAATAGAACTGATAAAATATGCAGAGTGATCATTTACATTTTGGGCAACATAAGAACATTGAGCAAATCATGCAGTGATGCTTGTTTTCTAAAGAATGACACTATGTGTCTACCTACATTGATTACTACAAAGATAACAATTGTTTCTTGAGCTCATCACCTTCTAAATAGATTTAATTTTCTTGTGAGGCAAAGCAAGAGAAAGAATTCTTTTGAATGCATGTTTTCTGATATATGTGTCTCGTTGTGAAGTTACATAAGGGCATCATAAGGATATTGTAGGTATCCCAAATCCAGAGGTTATAAATTGGTTGGTTGTTATGGTCTGAATGTGTCTCCCAAAATATATGTGCTACAAACTTACTCCCCAATGCAACAATGTTAGGAACTGGGGACTTTAAGGAGGGGTTTAGTTCATGAGGGTGGAACATTTATGGATTAATGCCACTATAAAAAGGGGTGTGAGAATGGGTTGACTTTTCTTGCCATTCCGCCTTCCAACACGTGAGCATGAAGTGAGAGTTTCACCAGATGCTACTACTTTGATCTTGGACTCCCTAGTCTCCAGCACTGTGATAAATTAAATTTATACCACTTATACATTATCCAGATTAGGGTATTCTTTATAGCTGCACGAAGAGATTGAGATAGTGGTGTAATACATTACTTATGACAAACTGTAAAATTAGAAAGTCTCTAAAAAGTTGGCTACTTATTTGTTCTATAAAAAGGGGTGTAGAAATAAAAATAAAAGGCTTATTTCTACATATGAAAGCATCAAGATTGAGGGCCAATTGCTAGCAATGAGCATTTCCAAGGATAGGTGGTTGCTCAAATTATGTGTATCAATGCATTGAGATTTTTTATTGAATTTCAAATATATTTTCATGGCCATGATATGAATACTAGAAAGAAATAATCAATTAGATACTATTCTGGAGGGGAAAACATGCAAATACTAACAAATTAACAAATAAACTAGTTAAACTCTCTCTACAGAAATGTATATAATTAGTGGTGGTAGTGCTAATATTTTTTACCTATACTTCCAACTATTATTATGGAGTGTATCTTGTACATCTTTAAAAATACATTTTGTATGGATCAGGAAAATCTAGAAAATTACTTATATGGCACACAGATGAAAAAATAAGCCAATGCCTTTTTGCTGGAAAGTTATAAAGAAAGTATACTTTAAGTGACAGCACTACATTGAAACTCATTCATACCTGACATTAAAATTTTTTAAAAAAATATAAAAATTGCCAAGTGTGGTGGTTTTTGCCTTTAGTCTCCATTGCCCCATGGCCTGAAGGAAGGATTGCTTGAGGCTGGGAAGTTGAGGCTGCAGTGAACCTCAATGATTGTACCCCTGTACTCCAGCCTGGGTAAGAGAGTGAGACCCTGCCCACCGCCCCCATAAAAGCCCACTTTCTGGCTTCCCTGTAAAACTCCATCTTATTGTCTCCTTTCTACTTCTACACACTGCTCTAGCTCAGCATCTTCTACGTTGTCAGCTTATAAAACACAATTTCTTCCAGTTTCCCTTTCGTTCTGGTCCCTCTGTCTTCAGAGTTAATGCCTATGCTGTTTTCTATGCTTGGACATCCCCAGACCCCAATTTTATCCCATACTTATTTTTTAAATTTCAATGCAAACATAAGTTCCTTGGGCAAGTCTCAAAAATAAAGAAAATATAAGGTCTCCTTGTTAAAAACTACCATCTGGTTATATGCTATCTTATATTTTTAAATAAATTTGATTACGAAAACATTACTTTTAAGACCCTTTTTCCATTTGCCCTGAGAATACTTGTCTGTGGTGCTTGTGGCTGCAGCATTTTAGCCTGAGATAACTTTGCCACAAAATAGTTCACTTTTATTATTATTTTCTTATCACTCTAGTATATCGACTTTCAAAACAGAAGACGTTATTTAACTTAGAGTGTTCTGTTTTTACTGGTGGGGTTTTCATTAGAAAAAAATAGTAATTAATCCCATAATTGTCAAATTCTAGAAAACACAGTATTCCTACACATGATGTTAACATTGTTCTGAACAGTTGTTGGCCAAAGATTCATTCGATGACTCTGATTTTTCTGAAACAGAGGATTCTGGTTGTACACTTTGTTGTTATGCAATGTCCCTCTTAATTCTTTAAGCTTAAAGTCTATTTTATCTGATATAAAACTGGCAATTCCTGGTCTTTTTTGTTTTCTCTTTGCATGATAGATCTTTCTCCAAACCTGTGGATTTTGTTACATGTGAAACGAGTCTCAGGAAGATAAAATACAGCTGCATCTTATCTTTTATCTAACTTAACCACTCTTTTAAGTGAGGCGTTTTGTCCATTAATTTCAGAGTGAGGTTTTCATCCCGTTATCATGTTTTTAGCTGTTTGTTATGTAGACTTAATTGTGTAGTTGCTTAATAGTATCTGTGGGCTATGTGCTAAAATGAATATTTGTGGTATCAGGTGTCATTCTTTAGACTCCATGTTTTGCACTTCTTTAAGGACCCCTTGTAAAGCTGGTGTAGTTTAAACAAATTCCCTTAGCATATGCTTGTCTGAGATAGATTTTTTTTTTCTCCTTCATGTATGCAGCTTAGTTTGATGCAGTATAAAATTTTTGATTGAAATTTATTTTCTGGAATGATGGTGAAAATAGACCACAGGTTTCTCCTGGTTTGTAAGGTTTCTGCTGAGAAGTCTGCTGCCAGCATGATGGGAGTCACTCTGTATATGACCTGACGTTTCCAGCTGCCTTTGAGACTTTTTTCTTTTGTATTAACGTTGGTGAATCTGATGACAGTCTGCTTTGGAAATGATCATCTTGTGTACTATCTAGCCAGGTTTTCTCTATATTTCTTGAATTTACATGTAAAACTCTCCAGGAAGATTAGGAAATTTTTTATAAACTATATCATCAAATTTATTTTTTCAAATGGCTTATTTTCTCTCCCTTTCAGAGATGCAAATGAATAATATGTTTCATGCTTTACATAATTCCGTATTTCTCTGAGGCTTTGTTAATTTTTAAAAAATTACTATTTTTTTATTTTTGTCTGACTTAGTTGATTCAAAGAAGCAGTCTTTGAGCTGTGAGAGTCTATCCTCAGCTTGGTCTATTCTGCTGTTAATACATCTTATTGTATCATGAAATTATTGTAGCAAATTTTTCAGCATGAGAAGTTCAGTTTGGGTCTTTCTAAAAATGGCTATTTCATCTTTCAGGTTTTGAATGACCTTACTTGATTGCTTGCCTGCCTTGAATTGGTTTTCCACTTTCTTCTGATCTTAATGAGTTTTCTTGCGATCCACATTTTGAATTCCATGTTTGCCATTTCAGTTATTTCAGATTGGTTAAGAACCATTGCCAGGGAGCTAGTGGACTCCTTTGGAGGTAAGGGGACATTTGCTTCTTGAATTGGCAGCGTTCTAGTGGCTTATCTTTCTTTTCTGGGATAGTAAGTGTTCTTTCAATTGTGGTAATTGAGTATCATCAGTTGTTTTTGTTTACGGAATTTTTTAGAAGGCTAAAAAATTGTCTTCGGTGTTGAATTATTTCCCTTGGTTTTGTCGGAGAAAGAATTAGCAGTTTTTTTGGTGGTGTTTGGTCTCTTCTCCAGTAGAGGGCACTTGAGAGCAAGAGGCGGTATATAAGCTCTTAGCCTGCAGCTCTTTTCTGTGTACTCTTGTCTGCAGCTGTGTTCTGCAGTGCAAGGGAAGAGAGGTGACTCTCTCACCAGGTCTGCTCATGGGCCTTGGGGAAGCCGCCACTGATCATTGGCATTGTGTCTGCAATGTTGTTTATCTAAGTGTTTTGGGCCATTAGGCTCTCTCAGGTAGAGGTCAAGTAGGGGGATAGGCCCCACCCTTGCGAAACCAGCCCTGTGGAGGGAGGCATACTTAGGTCCCACACCAGCCCATGAACCTGTGTGACCCCACACTTTCAGTTTTCTGAGAGTGTGAGCTCTTCTCCTGCTTGCATCATGGTATTCCCAAGCCACAGGCTGTGGTCCTGGGGTGTGCAGCAGGGCTGCCTGCAGTTCACTCCTTCCCTCAGGGCTGGGTTCCTCATGCACTAGGGGACCCAAAGGGGTCCCAGGCTGGCAGAATGCACTCAGGTGTAGCAAACCACCTGGACTGGAGAGCAGAGGCAGCACTGTGTACACACGCATGCTTGTGGGCAGCCAGGCAGGAGCCCTGGGCGGGGCTGGTAGGCAGGGGAGCTGCAGGACGAAGTGCCCAGGCCAGCAGGGAAGCTGTCCCTGCTTCTTCACGTCCAGCGGTTATCTGGGGCCAAAGCCTTTCAGAGGGAGCCAGGGAAGTCTGGGGGATTGCCACTTATGGCCAGACTTCAGAGCTGTACCACACACAAAGGTTTCCAGCTCCATGCTTGCAGAAACCCATTTCTGTCCAGTCTCTGGACAGGTTCCACCTGCCAGCTCAAACGTCTGTGGGGTTCAGGGGATTCCCTGTAACTAGGATCCCTGTCCATGGAAGGAGTTGGTAGTCACCCTGTCCCTTCACTCACCCCTTCCCCAGGAGCCATCCACCACTGGGAGCCAGTCCAAGCATTTGGGCACGCCACGCCAGATTCCCAGCTTCCTCCCTCTTCAGCCTCAGCATCTGCAAATTTTCTCCATCCACATTTATGTTTTCTCCAAAGATTTGTTCAAATTCTGTTGGTTTAGTTGAAATTCCAGTCTTCTCAGTGGGAATGGCACTCCCTGGCTGCATTTAGTCAATCATTTTTTCAGGGCATTAATTTCAAGTTTCATATGAACATTTCTAGTATTGATGCATCTGCTACAATAATCTCTATTTGGCAAAATTCAATTCAATTTTGCCAGTTTTTTTCTAGGACATTTCATAGAGATTGATAAATAAATTTAGAATATTATTATCTTTTATGTCATAGTGGTTTAACTGACATGAAATTATCAACTGGAGGTCTGTTAGAATTTCCCTTTCAAAGATTTTTTTCTAATGTGTTAATATTTATCTATTTGCTTTTGTAAATTTTTCTACCTCTGTGGAAATAAGCAACTTGAACTTAATATTTCCTCTGAGATCAGCTTTAGCACAATTACTATCCTTCAGTATTGCCCATTTAATTTAGGTTTTAAAATTCTTGTGGAATATTATCAAAATATCTTATGGATTGTAAAGGTTTCTTTTTCTTTTATTCTATGAAAATGTTTCTCCTCTTATTCTTTGTTACATATATTTGATTTTCTTATTTTTTCTTTGGTTTAAATAGTAGTTGGTTTTTCAAATTTGTTTCCCAGTGAATCGGTTTTATTTTTGTTAATTCTGTTGTATTGCTTTTGATATCTAATTCATTTAATATTAATTTTATAATTAAGTCATTGTTTCTGTGTTATTTTGGTTTATTTTCTTGTTATTCATTTTTTTAAAAATTAATGCTTCCCCCTTATTTTTAAACCAATACGTGCTTAAAGATTTGAGTTTTGCTCTGAACACTGATTTAGATGCATGATAAATGTTCTTCTGTATAGTATTTTCATTTTCATTGTTTTATAAAATTATTCAATTATATTTTATGTTTTTTAAGATTGGCTTTTAATTAGTAGATTTTATATTTTGAGCAGTTTTAGCGTTACAAAAAATTGAACAAAAAGTTCAGAATTCCAATAACTCCCTCCCCCATTTTTGGGAAAAGCAGCAAAGGAGAAAGGACTTACAGAGTGCCTACATAAATTGGTTATGAGAAACATACAAACAAGGAACAACAAACTGCTGAAGGCCACAGGAGGCCTCTGAGGAGGAAGGCCTCTCCATGCCTCATGTTCCACTGCAGGGTGGCCTCGGCTCTGTTAGCATAAACATTGTGCTCAAGGACGTAAAACCCCTTCGTAGCACTATGAAGTAGCCAGACTTGTAGGCTCCTTGTAAGGCCATGTTCCATCAGCTGTGCATAGATAATAAGCTAAGGATAACCACATGTTCTTGTTCTGTGAAACTCCCAAACCTCCACTGTTATCAGTTCTTAGGTTGATACACCAGTTCTGACTCACTGATTCACTTCTGGCTCACTGATTCACTCCACCATCACTCCACCCCTACCCTGTAGATCAAAGCAATTGTAATCAATAAATAGTGTGGATGATCAGAGCTTGGGGCCTTCACTGTTTTCTCCAAAGTAATAAGTGATGGCTCCCTGGTCCCACTGTCTTTCTTAATCTTTTTCTCATTCCTTTGTCGCCACAGAAACGGGGTACCCAGGGATGATGTAAGGCTGGCTCCCTACATTCTGGTGCCCAATGTGGGGCTCATGGATTCCCTACACCCCATTATTAATATTTTACATAAATGTGATGTATATCTTACGATGATGAACCGATATAGGCACATTATTATTGTTAATTAAAGTCCTCATTTGGCATTAGGGTTTCTTCTTTGCTTTGTACATTTCTACAGGTTTTGACAGATGCCTATGATCATGCATGTACCATTTCATTGTCATAGAGAATTGTTTCACTGCTCTAGTAATACCTTATGCTCCACTTATTTAACCTGCCCTCTTCCCTCAGACCACCAGCAACCACTGATCTTTGTACTGTCTATAATTTTGTCCTTTCAGAAATGTCATATAGTTGGAATCATACAGTATGTAGCCCTTTGGGGCCGACCTGTCACTTAGCAGCATGCATTTGAAGGTCATCTTTATTGTTTCCACATTTTGGCAGTTTTAATAAAGTTGTTATAAATATTTCTGTACAAGTTTATGTGTGGACATGAATTTTTAACTCATTTGGGGATAAATATATAAGCCTATTGCTATATCTTATGGTTAGACTATGTTCAGCTTTATAAAAATCTGACAAACTGTCTTCCAAGCTAACTGCACTATTTTGCATTCTCACTAGCATTGATGACAGTTCCTATTTGTCAATATCCTTGTCAGCATTTGGTTTTGTCAGTGTTTTGTATTTAGTTATTCTAATGTGTGTAATAGTATCTCATTATTTTTTAATTTGCAATTACCTAAGGGCATATGATGCATATTTCATATGTGTATTTGCTATCTGTATATCTTCCTTGATACGATATTTATTCAGATATTTTGCCCATTTTGTTCCTTATTGTCATGTCTTAAAAGTCCTTTTATCAATATATTTTTGATACAAGTACTCTACTAGATATATATGATTTGCAAGCATTTCCTCTTTGTCTGTTACTTTCTTTTGATTCTTTTAACATATATTTTTTGTCTCAAGATTTGTTGGCCAGGCATGTGACTCGCACCTTTAATCAAGCACTTTGAGAAGTTGAGGTGGGAAGATCACTTGAGCCCAAGGGTTTGAGACCACCCTGGGCAACATAGTGAGACCTGGTATCAACAACAACAACAAAAATCAGCCTGGTGTGATAATGTGTGCCTGTGGTCTCAGCTACTTATGGGGATGGGGTTGGGGTTGTCACTCAGGCCTGGGAGGTCAAGGCTGCATTGAGCCATGGTCATGCCACTGCATTCCAGCCTGGAAATCATGCTGTTTCAAAAAATTTTTAAAATTGTTTAGCATCTGTCACAAGGCCTGAATCACTGAAGATTTTTACTGGATGCTGCTGGAGTTAATGAGTAATAATTATTGTATACAGAAAGCAGGTGAAGAAATATATGGTCTTTGCATACCAGATTATTTCTCTCAAATGCATAAGTAGACCAAAAAAAAAAAAAAGAAGAAGGCCAGGCACAGTGGCTCATACCTATAATCCTAGCACTTTGGGAGGCCGAGGTGGGTGGATCAAGAGGTCAGGAGATTGAGACCATCCTGGCTAACATGGTGAAACCCTGTGTCTACTAAAATTATAATAAATTAGCCAGATTTGGTGACACACACCTGTAGTCCTAGCTACTCAGGAGGCTGAGGCAGGAGAATCACTTGAACCAGGGAGGAGGAGGTTACAGTGAGCCAAGATCATGCCACTGCACTCCAGCCTGGGTAAGAGAGTGAGACTCCATCTCAAAAAAAAAAAAAAAAAAAAAAAAAAAGTAATAATTCAGCAAATGCTATTGATACATTCAAGGTATAACTTTTTAAATGAATATAAAACAGAAGTAAACATATTTTTAAACTCTTGTACGAAATTTAGATCATAATAAAAACAATGCTGATGATTGACATTTCTAAAATGAGACTCCCGAATAAAGCTGAAATTTTTAACTTCAAAGAAAAAAAGTATAGTTTTTTTCCCTCTATCTTTCTATCTGCAGTTTATTTATGGAAATACCACAGTTTAATAGCCACCCAGATTTTACAGATGTTATTCTCTTCTGCTTGTAATTCACTTGTTTTTGTTTTTTTCTTAACCATCAGAGACACTTTCAATTTTCCTTGAATAATTCATAGTGTTCACTTTTCTATGAAGATTTTCTCCAACTGTATGCAATTATTTATTCATCAGTATTTATTAACAATGTGTGAATACTTCTCTCAACATATTTCTTCATTTATTGCATTATTTTATTTTTACCATGTTCTATCCTCATATAGCCCATTTCTCTTTGGATGGTTGGAATTACTCTTGCTCTTTTCTCTAATCCAATGACCTTGGGCAAAGACTGGAATGTATAAAGTTCTCACTAAACATTAGTTGAATATATAGTCAGTGAAAAATACTTTAAACAATATTTTCTTTTAATATAGCAAGACTTGGTTAATTTTGAAAATTTTATACTTAAAAGAGTAAAAAAATAAAGCTCATGATTTTAGATATTTCATTTTTTATACTTAAGTATTATTTTTATACAGTTAAATGCTGAAACCTAACAACAAATATTTTAAATTTTTTATGTGTAACTGCGAAACTCAGAGGTATTTTATATAGGGCAATAAGACTGACACACTGATGACAAATGTATATTTTATTTTAAAAAGTAGATGAGAGGAAAGTTATATTTATTAACCTCCTATTTTATGTCAGGCAATATACTAAGTATAACATTGAATTTGCAGAATAAATAGTATAATAATCTGCACTCCTTACACAATAACATTCAGACTCAGCAAGAAAGGTGACTTGACCAATGCATCTTATGATATAGAAAGATTCAAGATGAGGCCTCTCAGATTCTTATCAACATAACATTTGGCCCCACGCTGCTTTCACAAACATCATCCTCAATCAGTCTCCCATTAACAGAAAGAATATTTAATTGAGGAAGAAATCTGCCCAAGGTATCAGGATAACTAAGATAAATAGAACTCAGTTCTTTTCCTTTTGTAGCTTCTGGTTATTCTGTTTATTCATTGTTAAAGCAGGAGAAATGTATCAATAATGAATACCACTATAGAAAATGATACAGTGATAACCTACTTATATTAAAGTGAGGAGGAAGGAAAATGTTTACCTCTGTGCATGAATGGGTATGTTTCTGGAAACTTTTTATTAAATAGGTAACTTTGTATTTTTGTTCACTTTTACTAGTTGGGTTCGAGGAAATAATAAAACTATACGAAGATTTGATTCAAAACAGTGAAAAACTCACTAGGCTTCATTGAGATTAAATGTTTCTCAGAAGCTAGTAAGTGATCAAGTTTTATCACTGTAGTCATTTATCTTCTGTTGATTGTATCCATTTATCAAACCTCTTTTGCTTCCCCTAGTTTTCTTTCTTTTTTTTCTTTCAGTACAAGTCAACTTCCTTAGCAGTCAGTGATAAAGTAACTTTACATTATGCTATTTTTCTTTAAATAATTACTTTCTCTGATCAACCTTACTTTCTTCATTTGCTGGTCATTGTTTTAATGATGCTGGTAGTTAAAACCAGACAAGTAGAAAGAGAAAGAAATGATACTTTGTAGTAAACTCATTAACTTCATTTGTGTTTGCCGTCTTGGGAAAGAAGAATTTCCTAAAACATTGGGATGCAACCAATAAATTTATCTGTAGGCTTTTCTAGGAACAATAATTGTTTTATTTGCATATTCATATAGAAAGTGAGCTTTTGATTACATGAAGATTCATCACTCTATGTTTATTGTAAGGAAAGACTTGGAATTTATATAAATATAAACATTTGAGATTATAGCTGATTTTTCTGTTACTACTATATATTTATGAAGAAATAACTACAGATTACATTTGAAATTTTAGAGATTTATTTAGTGTAGTTGTGAAAAATTGTGAATGTTTCAGATGATAATCTTTTTTCCAAAAGTCAAATACAATAATTGAGAATTTAGATATTAGAGGTAGTTCTACTTATACTGTGGAATATTGAACTAGGCATTTTATGTAATAATAGTAAATGTCACTAAGAATAAACTTTTACTGGATTAAGAAAGCATGATACTTAAAAGTATCTAAAGGAAGAAGAATTAAATCACATGCAGAAATTAACACTGGCTGTGTAATTACGTTAAAATTTTCGTAAAGTTTCTTATGTACTCAGTGGTTCAACTGCAACTACAACAGAAAATAATCTGAGTCATAATGGAATACAAATCAACACATATCATAAACATTATTTCAAAATATCATGACACAAATGTAGATTTCAATAGAGATGTCTAGCTTTAAATCTCATATAAGTGTTCAAATTACATAATTGTTTTCCAAAGTTACCCAGTGAAGGACAAAGAGGGAAAAAAAAAAAAAAAAAAAAAAAAAAAAAAAAAAAAAAAAAAAAAAAAAAAAAAAACCCACAACATTTCACAGTAAAGTAATAGCAGTAGCCTGATGTAGATTTTTTTAAACACTTTAAAAAATTATTTAAACTTTTTCATTGTGAAATATAAGTCATATAGGAAAAAGTACACAGGACATTTTACAATACAATGCACTATTCAAAAATAAACACATATAACCTGACCGAAGTCTAGTAAAAGTCTAGTAAAATTCTAGTATTTTCAAAGACACTTTCATGCATCTTCCAATCATTATACTCTCCTTGCCCCCAAAATATGAGCATGTTCCCAGTATCTAACCAAATATTGCTCTGGACATTTTTGGAAATGCACGGAATGGTTCATGCATTAGTTTTCATGGCTATCTTGCTCAACTTGGCAATTGTGGTTATTATGCTGTGTTGTTACATGTGAACATCATCTGTTCATTTTTATAATGGATATTTTTTCTCAAAATTTGAATATATTCTAATGTTAATGGACACTTGTATGGTTTCATATTTAATGCTGATAAATTCTTGTACAAGACTCAGTGCACAAGTACACTCATTATCAATAAATACACATCTAGTAGTAGAATTGCTTTGTCTTAGAATTTGTAAAGGTTAAACTTTAGTAGATATTGCCAAATGCATTGCCATGGTTACTTAAATCACATTCCCACCAAAAGGAATGAACATTGCCATCTATCCTCCCTAGAAAAGGCTCTTTTAGTAGTAAGCAGTGTTTTAATGTTATAAATATGAATTTTTGTAATGATAATCACATTGTTTTTCTTTTGAATTTTCCTGACCCCAAGAAAGTTGTGGATTTTTTCCATATGTTTCTAATGAGTTCAATATTCTGTTTTCTGATATGCTTGCTTAAATGTATTTCTCTCTTTATTATTATTTTTCTCTTTGTTTAATAAGAATTATTTTATTTTCAGGATATGAACCTTTTAAAAAATAACTTACATGTTGCAAATATACTGTTAGAGACAGTTGCAAATCATTTCCTATACTATATCTTGACTTTTTATTCTCTTAATTGTATTTTTTATTGAAATAGGTACTACAAATAATTATGCTCTTAAAGAAATTGCAAATTATTTCCTGTATTGTATATTAACTTTCCATTCACTTAATTGTGCTGTTTGATAAAATTCTTAGTTATTATATAGTCAGCTTTACAAATTGAATGGTTCTAGATATCTAAACTTAACTTGAAAGCAATATAACTCATGTTATTCTCTAGAGTTTTGTTAGTTTTGAAGTTACTTTTACTTTCCTCTTTCAAGAGAAATTAATTTTTAAAATAATTTGAGAATAAGAAAGTTACACTTTTTTTTCTAATAGTATGAATTGGACTAAAACTATTGGTAACACAGTTTTTTCTTTACTTCTCTACAATGCCATTTATTTTCCATAAATTAAGTATTCATTTTTCCACTGGCCAGATTTTGTGTTCTCTATGCAAGATCATTGGTCAGATTCTCCAATTAACCATTAGAGAATGGTTAATTACTACAGATTTGATAAAATAATTGTTTTTTATTAAGTTATTCCATTATGTCAGTGTTTCTCATAATTTTAGATTCAGTTTGTCTAGTTTCACATATATATATATATACATATAAATGCAAACACATCCACTTATATAGATTTTGACTGGGATAGCACAAATGTCATAAAGTAAAATAGGTAAAAATAAAATCATTTAAATTACTGAATATTCAAATTCATAACATGCTTCCATTTATGTAGGCCTTCTTTTTTTTTTTTTTTTNTTTTTTTTTTTCTTTTCTTGAGACAAGAATCTTGTTCTGTTTACCAGACTGGAGTGCAATGGTATGATCTTGGCTCACTGAAACCTCTGCCTTCTGGGCTCAAGCAATTATCCTGCCTCAGCCTCCCAAGTAACTGGGATGACAGGTGCCCTCCACTGTGCCTGGCTAATTTTTGTATTTTTAGTAGAGATGAGGTGTCCTCATGTTGGCCAGGCTGGTCTTGAACTCTTGACCTCAGGTGATCCACCCCCCTCAGAATCTCAAAATGCTGGGATTACAGGCATGAGCCACCACGCCTGGCCTTTGTAGGTCCTCTTTAATTTATTCTTTAATATTTTAGAATTTATGAAGTTTTTCTCACTATTTTTAGTTGTTCTGATTGTTATTTGACATTTTGATGCTATAAACAGTATTTTTAAAAGTGTTATATTATTTTGCCTGTTTGTTTCTGATATTTAGATATGCTATTAATTTTATATTTTCAGACGTTTAATTATTTTTTACTAGTGGACTATATATTCAAATATTGTGCAATGACTCATAACACATTGTGTCTTGTTAAATGATGATATTCATCCTAACACATTTTTGTATATACTTACTATGTACCATTGTAAAGTGCTATTGGGAAGTAATGAGGCCTATTATTTTACCCTTTGAAAATGGACTCTAAGAGATTTGATTGAAAGAATGAAAAACAGCATTATATAGGAGAAAAAAGACAATATGTTTTTGTAAATTTAACTACTTCAGTGCTACTATATTTCACTTTAACATATTAGGGAAATTTTTCAATACATTCTGAGATGATTGAACAGAATTGTAGAGTATTTCTGGACAACTCTAGCAATCCTTCTCATCTTCTCCATGTTTTAAAATGATTACTTAATGCAACCAACATGGGATGATGTATGTATGTTGACCTACCAGTCCCATTTTGGCTTTTATCTCAACCTGGGTTTCAGCTGACTACACTGAAAATTCTCCTCCTACTGTCCACGGAAGCCAACTCCCAGCCAGTCTCACATTTCCCAGGCAAGGGGTGGGGAGCAGGAATTACTGAGGCACTGCCATTAAAGGCATAGAAAATATGAAAGCTGATCTCAGAGGATTTTGTTACTTGATGTTTGTGCCTACCTAAATTATGTTAAGGAAAAATAATCCAAATGTACAGGCACGTTATGTAAAATCTTGAGAGACTGAGATTTTGAGAAAATCTTTGTTTTACTTCAGCTATTAATAAATAAGCTTTACATTGTTTTATGTGGAATACTTCTGTGAGTGAATAAAACATAAAACATGTGTATACATGTATACTCTATCTGATTATCATTTAATGGAAATGTCTACTATATGTAACAAAAAGCAAGGAATAAGATTAGAGATGTCATATATGCTTGAATGCAAATTCCAGAGACATGGTGGGATGTAATGATGCCAGGCTTCCCATTTTGTTCTATTGACCTATTTGTGTATTGTTTCATGGATAAGTTTCAGTTATGCAAGATGATTAAATTTTAAAGATCTGCTGCATAACATTTTTCCTATAGTTAACAATACTGTACTGTATACTTAAACTTTGTTAAGAGAGTATATCTCATGTTCAGTGTTCTTACAACAATAAAAATGTGGCTGCGATCAAGTATGTTTGAGTAAATTACTTTGGGCAACAAGTCAAAATAAACATGAAAACTGGTAATGAACAAATTAGATTTCAACGTGAACTGACCCTATGTATCTAAGATATTGCATTATTTACATTTTTGTGTATACAATTGTATTTGTCTATTTTCATGCTGCTGATAAACATATACCTGAGAGTGGCTAATTTACACAGGAGAAAGGGTTTAATGGACATACAGTTTCACATGGCTGGGGAGGCCTCACAATCTTGGCAAAGGGCAAGGAGAAGCAAGTCACATCTTACACGAACAGCGGCAGGGAAAGAGAGAGCTTGTGCAGGGAAACTCCTTATAAAACCATCAGATCTCATGAGCACTGGAAAGACCGGGACCCATGATTCAATCACCCCCACCGGGTGCCTCCCATGACATGTGGCAATTCAAGATGAGATTTCAGTAGTGACATGGCCAAACCATATGAACAAATTATAAATATATTAGAAAAATTACTGGATTTACAGTCAGAATTTTGGTATTCCCATATTAGATTGTCAATTTAATAGCTTTTTACTTTAGAAAAAGTTATTTTAATTTTTCAAGACATGCTTTTCTATTTGTGAATTTTTCTTCTACTGGTCCATTTCCTTCATTCTAAACATATATCTCCCGTATTTAGGAAACCAAAGGAAAATAGCAACAGCTGTGTCTATATCTCATGAAAATAAAACCTTCATTTGCTTTGCCATCTACACTTTGGCATAGACTATTCTACACCTCTCCTTCCCTCCCTCCCTCCCTATTTTTCTTCCTTCATTTATTTTTATGCCACAGTTATAAATAATGGGGTCAATAATTTTTGTTAGTGAATAGCACATTTCCATGAACATATTCCCTTCTTATTTTTATATTTAGTATTGTTAATTATATTGATTTTATGCACAAATATACTCTGCTCCCCACTGTCATCCAAACACCTATTTGTGTATTTAAAAAAACATGTGTCCTTGTAAAATATGTAGTTTTATATGTACATTATATATATTTAAATATACATAAGTGGTATTTTGTTATTCTGACCTTCAACATTATGAGGTGAATATGCAGCCATGTTGCTAATTATATCTACCTTGTTGCTTCTGTCATATAAAATTCTATAATGACATTTAGTACATTTTCCTTATTTGTTCAGAAATGAGCATGCAGGCTGGCTCCTACTCACTGCTGAAATAAATAGTCCTTCACTGAACATTCTCTGACCTATCATCCCTTGAATCAGTACAAAATATTCTCTGGTTCTGTATTCCAAAGTGGGATTTCTAGGTCACATTATGTTGAATAGCAATGCATAATGGTTTCCATTTTCCCACACCTTTTCAGAACTTGGTGCTACGGTCTGAATGTTTGTCTCCCCCACCAAATTGTATATTTAAATTTTAACCACAAGCTATTGGAAGGGTATTCATTCATGAGAAAAATGCCCTCAGGAATGAAATAGTACCCTTATAAAAGAGGCCAAAGGGAGCTCATTTGCCCTTCTACCCTGTTAAGACAGAATTGAGAATTCACCATCTATAGACCTTGAAATAATCCCTCACCAACACTGAATCTGTCTTGATCTTGAACTTCCTAGTGTTCAGGAATAAACTTTTGTTGTTTATAAGCTATCAAGTTGATAATATTTGTTATAGTAGTACAAATGGGTGGACCCACATGGGTATTGTATTACTTTCTTATTTTTGCCATTCTTCTGGGTTTGAAAGATAATCCCAGTGTAAGTGGCATTTCCTTGAATATTAGGCGTTATCACCTCTTGATACTGTTTTTATCACATTGAGTTCTTCCTTTAAACATGCTTAATTAAATTTATTTATTTATTACTTTTAATGACATGGGAAAATTTCAGAGCCTTTTGATTGAGAAGCTGAGACTAAGGAAGCTTGTCTGAATGTCATCTACTCTCTTATACTGGGATAATTCCTCCAGAGAGGGGGGAAAAACATAAAAGAGATAAACCACACTAATATTTTTGCCACCTATACTCTCATGTCTGTGGAAACATATGTGTAAGAATATGACCAAAAAAATTTGGTAACAGATTCACAATGCGAAAGAAAAAGTAAACTTTAGGAATCAAAGTGTGTATTTGGGAGGGATTAAAAGTACAGAATTTTAAAACACAAATGAACTGGCAAGACATGGTGGCTCTTGCCTGTAATCTCACCACTTTGGGAGGCCAAGATGGGTGGATCATGAGGTCAGGAGTTTGAGACCAGCCTGACAGACATGATGAAACTCCGTCCCTACTAAAAATACAAACCTTAGCCAGGCATTGTGGTGCACACCTGTAATCCCAGCTGCTCAGGAGGCTGAAGCAGGAGAATTGCTTGAACCTGGGAGGCAGAGGTTGTGGTGAGCCAAGATCGCACCACTGCACTCCAGCCTGGGTGATAGAGTGAGACTCTGTCTCAAAACAAACAAACAAACAAACAAATAAACAAACAAACCCAGCAGGCCATCAAGGGTGGGATGACAGATGACGTGCAATTCGGTCGCGGCCAGTCAGAGGAGAATCCTGCCGCCAGGGGGCCAGACTCAAGGGGAAGACCACCTTCCCACCCCATCTCCTTTCTGGCCTCCCTTTGCATCTCACTGAGAGCTACTTCCTCCACTCAATAAAACCTTGCACCATCCTCCAAGCCCACATGTGATCCAATTTTTCTGGTACAGTAGGGTAAGAACCTGGGAAACAGAAAGCCCTCAGTTCTTGCGCTAAGACAGGGCTGACTGACTCAAGCCGCCTTGTCATGGCAAAACTGAAAGAGCACACTGTAACACAATGCCCATTGTGGCTTCCGGAGCTGTAAGCACTCAACTCTCCATGCTGCTTTGGGGTCGGAGCCCAAATGATCCCCACAACCTGACCATCTGCATGCTCCCCATATTGGTTTGAGTGGCAGGGCCCCAAAGAAGTGAGCCACACCGTTGTCACAAGCCCTGTGAGGTGGATAAGGGAAGTCCTCCCATTTCAATACCTGCACCTGCACCTTAGGGTCTGCAGCAGGGGAGAGAAGCACTAGGTCTTTTATTCTTTTGCCTCTTCCACTGCCTCTCTCCTTCTGCACTGGTGGCTCCTCCATAGTAGGGGTGAGATGATAAGGAATTCATGTGAAGAAGTAAAATTCTCTGTATGACTGCCACTCTGTTAATTCAAACCTCAGACATAGCTCTATTGCAGGTATTTACATGTTGCTGTTTTCATGTGACCTCCAAAAATGTAAATAACATGTTATTTACATTTCTCATTCATGAGAGCTGAACTCTCGGGATTCCATCTTCAACTCCTGAGAATGTCATCTTGAGGTTTGGGAAGGGTCTGTAAGAAGCCTGACTTACCTATAAGGATGGGAGACTATTAACTGATGAGCTGCAGAACCTTTCAGGCTTATCTGAATGAATCTTCCAATGTGTTGTATAGGAAAGTGTACTTTCTGTTCACAAAAAAGCATTGATATCCAAGTGAAAACTACTACCTGCCTCACGTAAATCAAATGCTTTTGCCTTTTTTTTTTTTTTCTGTATCATGCTTCACTACCTTCTAGTCTTTAGGAAGCTAAGCTATTGTTCGTCTGTGAGCTCAGAATAAGATAGAAAAATTTTATTTGCTGTGAGATTAAAGTTTGATACAGTAGTGAACAGAACATTTAATTATATCTGAAAGTAACAATCACCAAAATAAGACTAATCATATAAGTAAAAGTAAAGGAAAAGTTCAGGGATTTCTAGAGATCATTGAAGGGTAGATGTGAGAAATTTGGCAGAGCCTGATTGAACATAGTAGTGGAATAGAAATAAAGTTATTTCTGTTTTTCAACCCCATTAAAGCTGACCCACTCAATGCATCAGTTATGTATGTGAGTCATTTGGATTTCTTGTCAAAATTGCCTCTTTGGAGCCTCCTTACATTTTTCTTTTAGCTTTCCTGTATTTTTTGACTCCTCTGTCAGCCAAGTATTATAAGACTCATCCAGTCAGTAAGAGCTTCACAATTCACTTCCCATCCTCAAATATATTAACCGAGCATCTATTTCTCCCATTATATTACTGCTGATTTTCTAGAATGGATTCTTCAGTGTACATCTTACTGAGACTCTCTGAAGCATTTGATGCTCATTTATTAAACTCCTTTCTTCTTCAGTTTTATAGACACTATTTTGTCTGGTTTTCTCCCAGTCATTTGTATTCGCTTTGTGGGCTTTTACTCCCATATTTGCCCCTTAAACATGTTTTATCACAAAGAGTTGTAAACTAGTCAAATGTGCTTTACTTTTTAGCAGATTTTATTTTGTATATTTAAGATATTCAACATAATGTTAAAGGATCCATAGAGATAGTAAAGAGGTAGGGTAGCGAAGCAAACTAACATATCCATCATCTCACAATTGTGCCTCTTTTTCGTTACTTTCTCTTCTGTTGTTTTGATTTATACTCCTGATTGAAAATTCCATCAGTAGCTAATGACTCCCTAATGACTCTTGGCTGATGTTTCCCTTTCTCCTTGACCTCAACCTACATTTCTACCTCATTTAGTTTCTCATAACTGCTGTATGTCAGGTCTGTATGTCTCAGTTACCTTAAGCTGTTAACGTTCAAAGTAAAATTGAATATCTATTGTCATAAATCTGTTAGCTTTCACATACATAGAACTTAATGGCAAAAACGTATGCCAGGTACACAGACCTGAAGTCTATTTAATAATTATTCACCTCCCTACGCTTTCAATTAATTATCAGTCCCTCTGGAAAGTTTTCCTAAGTTGTCCTTTCCCTTCTTTGCTCTCACACCTTGTTGCATATATGTTTATTTTAGTGGATATATTGGAGTTTGCCAATTTATATGTTTGTTTGTTTCTTCCATTACAATCTATGCTTATCCAGGACAGAAAATATTGGTCACTTCCATAGAATACTAACTCACATAGAATCTGCAACCAAACGGTAAATGTCTCATACATATTTTCTGCCCTGAGGTGACTTTCACTACCCTCTTGTGAAAGAGTGTCATTTCTTTTCTCACAATAGGATTTCAATGGATCTCAATGTTTATGCAAAATACTTTGTAAATAAGAATGCGATGTATAAATATTAGCTGTCACTAACCATCTCAATTCCTTTGTGGAATGTGGCACAATATAAATAAACAACAAACAAATCAATTGGTAAATAATTTATGAATGCTTTTTCATTGCTCTTTAGCCATATATGATGCAAATTTTTATTAATTATTTAGTCAATTAGGAACGTATTATTTCACATAGAATATACAATAAAAGTACAAAAACACTTCAGTGAATTTCCATAAAAATAAATTTCACAGATTCTTTCTGTTTCCATTCCTGCTATCTAATATACTATTTTCTTTCTTTGTCATCAACAGAAGACCTTTACCTTGCAAACAAGCTTATTTGCCCTTGCTGTTCACTGAGTTTCTGTAACTAGTTTTTCACCTCTGTTTTCTACAAAGTGTATGAATTTGTTGTTTACACCTACTGCTGCACCCCAGGATATATGAACTTTCTTTCCAGTTACAATGAGGCTTCTGCATACTCTTGATCTTTATTCTCCTTCATCACTTTGCAGCATGTAGGTTTGTTGATCACTTCCTTGTGGACATACTTCTTTATCATTTAAATATTGTTCTATTCCAGCTGCTCTCTCTGTCGCACTTTCTCTTCATGATAGAGAAAGCAATATATTTCCATTGACATAGCCAGTCAACAAGCACATATTCAATATCTCCTATGAGTCAGCCTTTTGCAAATGATAACAAAAACCTGTTCCCAAGACATTTTGTGGGGAAGACAAATCTGTAAGAAATATGAAAATTGAGTTATTCATAGCAGTGAGATCACAGTGAAGAGGCTGAGAGACATAGGTATTCTGAATGAATGAGGGTTAATATGACTATTTAATCAAAATAACAGTAAATGAAGAACTACATATCATATGTTAATGAGTTTCTCTAAAATATTTATTTCTATACAAGACAATGAGAAATTCAGCTATGAATCACTGATAGAAAATCACAAAATATAAATCAAAAACAGATTTACATTCACAAATAGTATTGCTTTATGAATGTCTATGCTAATTTCCCACTGTGTATAATTAATGTTTCCTTTAATCAACTCACTTGGACAATGAGCTATGTGGTATTTTTATAATATTTTTACAAATCCGATACACCGTACACGTAATTTAAGTGCAGTAAATCCGATACACCGTACACGTAATTTAAGTGCAGTAAATCTGATACACCATACACGTAATTTAAATGCAGTAGTCTGCTGTAGCCCAAAGCTTTTATCATGGCTTTTGTGACATTTCAGACTGATAGGATGTCTCCTGTCACTCAGAATGATCTTGCACAGCCTTGTTTTGAGTAGTTATGCATATGAAAAATAAACCTTGGTGACATTTTCTTCTCCAATTTAAAGCAGCAATTTCTTCCATATCTGCCTGTTTTATTGATTACTGTCACTGGTGAAAAAGAATTGTCTGTAACCCAATATAGACAAAAATGAATAGTGTTGCAGATTAACTATAAATATAACCTAGCTACGTAAATTATGTCAATTTGAGAAATATTGTTTCTAGAAGAAATACAAATACAGGAGAGGTGAAACACACGGTTTATGAAACAATGTTTTTTTACAAAATCAAAGCTAACTATTTATTCCTTCTTTCCTTTTTCTCTTCTCTTTTTTTTCATTTTTGCATTGTATTGACTAATCTTCATTTCAGTTTATTAATGTATAAAACTGGGACACCAATCATACTTGCCTCACATGATGGCTGTGAGGATTAAATATGGGATGTTCACAATAGTCACTGGCACACAGTAACTGCTGTATATGTGCTGTAATGTTATTTCATCATATCTTTAACAATTTCTTACAGGACATTTGAATACTCTGTACCTTTCAAAACTCCTGATACTTACACTTTGACTCCGATACTACTATTCTGTCCTTTACACAGTGTGTGATAGGTAGAATTGATCCCAAAACTGTCTATGCACTAATGGCTGGAAGCTGTGAATATGCTACCTCGCAAGACAAGAGTGATTGAGGTTAAGGACTTTAAAATTGGGAGAGGAGCACGGAGTGGAAGGGTGACATCTATTTACTCACATGAGCTTTTAAAACAGAATACTATCTGTCTGGAATCAAGTATGATGCAGCAGAAGGTAAAAGAGAGATATTTTTACAAAGACAACTAAATGGCCAACGTCTGCACTGCTACTGAAGGCCAGAGGCAATAAACTGAGAGAAAGATGAGAAAGACAGCCAGAGAGCCAGAGCAAGAGCCACGGTGAGAACGAGAAACAGCGATGGCATAGACACAAGAAGAAGGAGGAGGAGGAAAGGAGAAAGAGATATATAAAAACCAGTCAAAGCTAGTTAGAAAATAAAAAATATAGAGAAGCACCATTTAAAAGAGAAACAAAAATCTAAAATATTTAAGAATATAGCTTATCAAAAATTACAGAAAACATGATTAAAAGAAAATTGAAAAAATCTGATTGAAAGACAGTAGATTTTCATCTGAAGCAAAACGAAACAAAACAAAAAAACAATCCAACAGCAGTAAGTTAGATAGTTTTCAAAGACAAGGCCATTCTGAGAAAAAGCAAAACAAAACATAAATGGAGGAAAATTGTGCTTGATATCAAGACTATATTGTAAAACATACTAATTAGAATCAAGTAATTGTGCAGAATTCTACAAATAGACTAATGTAATGATATAAAGGGTCAGATAACTATATACATATATTAGACTGTAATTTGGTAGCAGAAGCATTAAATACTCAGAAAAAGGCGATTTAATATTTTTTTCAAAAAAAAAATAAATAAATTGAACAAATATGAAAAGAACAAAATGATAGAGGCATGAGGCAACCAAATGCCAAGCAAGATAGAAAAGTGTCCCTGAAGGATCTCCAACCTGTCTCACAAGTGTTTACATAAGATGTTTTGTACACATAAGGGAACCTGCACAGGGGACTTGCCTGCGCATGTCCACAGTGGACTACAGGCCCACATGCACTAGGGGAGCGTTTGGAGCCCCAGAAATTTGGGCCTTATATAGGGGAGGAGACTGCCCTCTTACACTTGTAGGTGGTGGCCCTGGTATTCAGTTCGTGAGGTGGAAATCTGCATGCAGGACCCGTGTCTTTGCTCAGAGCTTTCCTTTCACTTAATTCCATCCTCCTCACCCTTCAATGCATCCATATGCTTAATTTTTTTCTGGTTATGAGACAAGAACCTGGATTTAGCTGAACTAAGGAACAGAAATCCTGCATCAAAATTAGATATCAAATTGCTCAATGTGGTCCAAACATGAAAATTAAATAATTTAGTATTTCGAGAAAAATCATAGGGAAAATCACTTTACCTTTACAAAGGCGAGTATGTGTTAAAGAAAAAAAGTGCAAAGCAACATAAATATATATACACAAAATACAGGAGCACCCAGATACATAAAGGAAGCCCTGAATGACCTACAAAGATACTTAGGCTCCTGCACAATGATAGTGGGAGACTTTTATACTCTACTGTCAATATTAGACAGATCAACAAGACAGAAAATCAACAAGGAAATCCAGGACTTGAATGCAGATCTGAACCAAGCGAACTTAATAGACATTTACAGAACTCTTAACCCCAAATCCACAGAATAAATATTCTTCTCAGCACCACATCGCACCACCTGTAAAATCGACCACGTAATTGTAATTAAATCACTCCTCAGCAAATGCAAAAGAACGGAAATCATAACAAACAGTCTCTCAGACCACAGGGCAATCAAATTAGAACTCAGGATTAAGAAACTAACTCAAAACCACACAACTTCATGGAAACTGAACAACATGCTCCTGAATATCAACTGAATAAATAATGAAATGAAGGCAGAAATAAAGATGTTCTTCAAAACCAACAAGAACGAAGAAACAACATACCAGAATCTCTGGGACACATTTAGAGTGGTGTCTCTGGAACACCACTCTAAATGTGTCCCAGAGATTCACAGCAACAAATGCACACATGAGGAGCAAGGAATGATCTAAAATTGATACCCTATCATCAAAATTGAAAGAGTTAGAAGAGCAAGTTCAAAAAA
>NW_016107362.1:4194117-4200453 GCF_001604975.1 Cebus imitator
CACCAGCCAGACTAATAAAAAATAAAAGAGAGAAGAATCAAATAGATGCAATTAAAAACAATAAAGAGGACATCACCACTGATTCCACAGAAATACAAACTACCATCAGAGATTACTACAAACAACTCTATGCACACAAACCAGTAAATCTGGAAGAAATGGATAAATTCCTGGACATTTCCATTCTCCCAAGACTAAACCAGGAAGAAGCTGAAACCCTGAATAGACCAATAACAAGGGCTGAAGTTGAGGCAGCAATTAACAGCCTACCAACCAAAAAAAGCCCAGGTCCAGACTGGTTTAGAGCTGAATTCTACCAGATGTACAAAGAGGAGCTGTTACCATTCCTTCTGAAACTATTCCAAACAATACAAAAAGAGGGAATCCTCTCCAACTCATTTTATGAGACCAACATCATCCTGTCTTTAAAATAAAATAAAACTTTCAATCAACTAGGTATCGACTGAACTTATCACAAAATAATAAAAGCTATTTATGACAAACCCCCAGCCAATATCACACTGAATGGGCAAAAACTGGAAGCATTCCCTTTGAAATCTGGCACAAGACAAGGATGCCCTCTCTCACCACTCCTATTCAATATAGTATTGGAAGTTCTAGCCAGAGCAATCAAGCAAGAAAAAAAAAAAAATAAATAAAGTGTATTCAATTAGGAAAAGAGGAGGTCAAATTGTTTCTATTTGCAGATGACATGATTGTATATTTAGAAGACCAATCATCTCAGCCCCAAATTTCCTGAAACTGATAAGCAACTTCAGCAAAGTCTCAGGATACAAAATGAATGTGCAGAATCACAAGCATTCCTGTACACCAATAACAGACTTAAAGAGAGCCAAATCAAAAGTGAACTGCCATTCATAATTGCTGCAAAGAGAATAAAATACCTAGGAATATAACTTATAAAGGATGTAAAGGACCTCTTCAAGGAGAACTACAAACCACTGCTCAAGGATATCAGAGAGGACACAAACAGATGGAAAAACAATCCATGCTCATGGTTGGGAAGAATCAATATCGTGAAAATGGGTATATTGCCCAAAGTAATTTACAGATTCAGTGTGTCCCCATCAAGCTACCAATGACCTTCTTCACAGAACTGGAAAAAAACACTTCAAATTTCATATGGAACCAAAAGAGAGCCTGCATAGCCAAGACAATCCTAAGCAAAAAGAACAAAGCTGGAGGCATCACGCTGCCTGACTTCAAACTATACTACAAGGCCACAGTAATCAAAACAGCATTGTACTGGTACCAAAACAGAGACATAGACCAATGGAACAGAAGAGAGGCAACACCACACATCTACAATCATCTGATCTTTGACAAATCTGATAAAAACAAGCAATGGGGAAAGGATTCCCTGTTTAATAAATGCTGTTAGGAAAACTGGCTAGCAATGTGCAGAAAGCAGAAACTGGATGCCTTTCTGACACCTTAAAATTAACTCCAGATGGATTAAAGATCTAAACATAGGACCTAACACCATAAAAACCCTAGAAGAAAACCTAGCCAAAACCATTCAAGTCATAGTCATAAACAAGGACTTCATGGCTAAAACACCAAAAGCAATGGCAACAAAAGCCAAACTAGACAAATGGGATCTAATTAAACTCCAGAGCTTCTGTACAGCAATAGAAACAATCATTAGAGGGAACCAGAAACCAACAGAATGGGGAAAAATTTTTGCAGCCTACCCATCTGACAAAGGGCTAATATCCAGAATCTACAAAGAACTAAAAGAGATTTACAAGAAAAAAGCAAAGGGACCCATTCAAAAGTGGGCAAAGGATATGAACGCTTTACAAAAGAAGACATATATGAGGCCAACAGTCATATGAAAAATGCTCACCATCACTGGTCATTGGAGAAATGCAAATCAAAACCACATTGAGATACCATCTCATGCCAGTTAGAATGGCGATCATTAAAAATCAGGAGACAATAGATGCTGGAGAGGATGTGGAGAAATAGGAACACTTTTACACTGTTGGTGGGAATTTAAATTAGTGCAACCATTGTGGGAGACATTGTGGCATTTCCTCAAGGATCTAGAAATAGAAATACCATTCTACCCAGCAATCCCATTAGTGGGTATATACCCAAAGAATTATAAATTGTTCTATTTTAAAGACACATGCATACGTATGTTCATTGAGGCACTGTTTACAATAGCAAAGACTTGGAACCAACCCAAATGTCCATCAATGATAGACTGGATGAAGAAAATGTAGCACATATACACCATGGAATACTACACAGCCATAAAAAACGATGAGTTTGTGTCCTTCATAGGGACATGGATGAATCTGGAAACCATCATTCTCAGCAAACTGACACAAGAACAGAAAACCAAACACCGCATATTTTCACTCATAGACAGGTGTTGAACAATTAGAACACATGGAAACAAGGAGGGGAGCATCACGCACTGTGGTCAATTGGGTGGGGGGCAATGGGCATGACAGCGGGGGTAGGGAGGGTGGGGAGGGATAACTTGGGGAGAAATACCAGATATAGGTGATGGGGAGATGAAGGCAGCAAACCACCTTGATATGTATGTACCTATGCAACAATCCTGAATGATCTGCACATGTACCCCAGAACCTAAAGTACAATAAAAAAATGAAAAATAAAAATAAAAATAAACCAGCATCACCAACAATCAAAGAAAGAATTCCTCATAATCAAATAATGGAATGCTTTAGAGAAAAAGAAAGAAATCCCCAGGCACATGTATCATCATGGAAGTGTTTGTAAAACAGTATAAAAATAATAATAGCAAGTCAGTAACAGGATAACAGGACAGAGCTCATGTGTACTTAACACTTATCCATCAAACTTACCTATTCATCAAAGTTTATTATGTGAGAATAATAAGTTCTGGATTTCTGTTATTCAGTGTAATGCTTATAGCTAAATATACTGTATTGTATACTTGAAATTTTTTAATAGAATAAATCTTATGTTTTGTTCTTGGAATCAATCAATAAATAATAAAAGAAGCAATAGGAAACTTTAAGAGGCGACGGATATATCTATATCCTTGATGTGTGGTCGTGGTTTTACTGGTGTATACTTATTCTCAAACTCATCAAGTCGTACACGTTTTTTTTTCCCCATTTATTTATTTTATTGCATTTTAGGTTTTGGGGTACATGTGAAGAACATGCAAGATTGTTGCATAGATACACATGTGGCAGTGTGATTTGCTGCCTTCCTCCCCATCACTTACATCTGGCATCTCAAGTCGTAAACTTTAAATGAGTATAGCTTTTTACATATCAATTACACTGATAAAATGCTTATGGGTATGCATATATTCAATATGTAAAAATATACACAGGAACAATACACTTATTTTTCTGAAATGTCTTTTGGGAAATAGAACCAGAAAAAGTATTTATAGGCATCAATGTTGAGTGATGTATACAACTTGTGTCTATAATAACTGCCTCTTTACTTTTTATATTTTAACAAAAGTAAAATATGTGGAGGACAATCTATCAGTCTTTTGCTCCTTTTTGCAACACTATATTCTCATTAAAAAACACCACAACCCACTTTAATATTCAGTATGAATTGTTGGAAAGTTTGTAGTTTAAAAGATTTGACTTGATTTTGTGAAAGTATTTGTCTTAAATTTAAGCCAATTTAACTACTTAAATTTAACTACTGTTAACCACTGAAAATATAATGAAAGTAAAGCTGAAATTTGCATTTGAAATATGTAACGTACTATTCAGTTGAATTCTGCCTTACGTTTATACAGTTTCAAGAGTTAGTATAAATCTTATTTTATTCTCAAATAAAAATCTGAAAATTATTCTAATTTTGAGAACTTTTAACTCATTGATTGATTCATTCATGTGTTCACCAAGGCAATCCATATATATTGAGCTAAGCAGAGTGCTAATCTTTGGACATCAAACAGTATTTAGAAAAGTATTATCATGATGTCTAGACTGTTTAATGTGTTTGGAATATTTTCTTTCCATCTTATGCAGACATAAGAAAATATTTTTCTAATTAATGTTGAGTATCTTCTTGGGAAAGACCAGGAAAATTTCTACTCTGCAAAGTGACAGGGATTGAAAAGATGTGTAAGTAACAGTATGACAGCTAAAGAGGTTGGCAGGTTTATTGAATAAATACACTTCTGTTGATTTTAAAATCACTATCATTTTGTCATTGTTAAGTACACGATATAATGCCATCAAAATGACCTCCATACTAAGTAACAGTATGACAGCTGAAGAGGCTGGCAGGTTTATTGAATAAATACACTTCTGTTGATTTTAAAATCACTATTATTTTGTCATTGTTAAGTATACTGTACAATGCCATCAAAATGACCTCCTTACTGAGGTTTAATGAAATAATATATGTAAATGATCACATCTGTTTATTATAAAAATTGATACATTTATATTTTTAGAAGTAAATGAATAATAAAATTTTTAAATGCTAAAGTTCCCAACCATTTTATTCTTTTATTCATAATAACCTGAATCCTGACAAACTTAGCAGACAAAATTATAGAAATGTAATTCGTGTGTGTAATTATAAAACATTAAAGTCATGTTTAAAACAATTGTAATCATTTGTTCTTGACAATAAAAAGTCAGAATCACTCATTTTGACAACACAATGATAGGTTCTTTTTATAGCTGACTCAGATGTTCCAAGAACTTAAGGAATTGCAGTTAAATTGCTTACACTTAAATATCATTTATAAAGCATAGATCTGTTCAGATATTTTCATCAACTTTGCAAATGGAGTCCTAATGCATATTTAAAAATTTTAGGTATATCAGTTTTAAAACTGATTTGAACAGAAGTGCTATTTAGAAATCAACATCTTTTAAAATTTAAAGTTGATGTGAAATAAACTACTTCTAAAACTGCCCTTACATTTTTGCTATGTATTACTACCAAGTAGATAATTTTTACTTGCTATAATTTTTCTGCTTATAAATCATATTTCTAATAAATATAATAAAATGATTACAGACTTCATTAAATGATTTAATACTATTTCTTGATTACATATTTTAATATCCATGTAAACTTCAGTGGCAAAAGAACACTTTTAAATAGTTTGAAATTATTTTTGGCCAAGTAGGAAACATCTTTTGTGGGCAATGGACCCCTAGGGATCCACAGAATTATTGTGATGTCTTTTAATATGTATATTTCAAAATTTTTGTTTATATTCTAAAAAATCTTACAGATTTGTATTTTACTATTCTTGAAATGTGTGGAGGTGGCTAAGATTAGTATTTTTTTTCCAAAATAAATTTATATTTTTGTCACCAAATTAAGTACATTCTCATTCAATGAATACTGATAGCATGAATGATATGATGGGGAAATCTAAAATGTTTAGAGATAAAACTGTTCTTTGCATTGAAGCAATGAAAAGATATCCCATTATTTGCTCATTTTTAGAATTATTGTCTTTTTATGTTTTCAATGCTCTTATTTTCATTAAAAATTTTATTATCATGTCTATATTAAAATTATTTTTCTGCAAAAAGTTTATATTGTGATAAATTTATCTCTGAAAACAGCAAATATCTATCATCAAAATTTGTTTTTATTGGAAATAATAAATCATTTTCAAAAAACAGATGGTCTGAGAGATAGGATATTCACAATGTAACTTAATTATATATTTAGTCACAATCTTAAAAACATATTATTCCCCTGTGTTTCAAACTTTTAAAGTAGACAACATTTTTTACTTTTAAAGTAAATAAAGAAATATTTTACTTTTAATGTAGACAAAAGTGGATATCTACTACTGCTATAATCCCAGTATTTAGACAATTTTTTTGACAATTTGTGACTTTCATCACACAGGGTGCATTTCTATGGAAAATGTAATATATTTTATGATGTATGAGGGTATAGTACTCAATGATGTATTTTTGTGTTGTTTTATAATTTGATAGGAAGAGTTCACCAATTTGTTTAAATACTTTTGGATGATTTTTTCTTTTTTTTTTTTGAGATAGATTCTCACCCTGTTACACAGGCTGGAGTACAATGGCATAACCTTGGTTCACTGCAACCTCTGCTGTCCGGATTCAAGCAATTCTCCTACTTCAGCCTCCCGAGTAGCTGGGATTACAGGTGCATGCTGCCACACCTGGTTGATTTTTCGTATCCGTAGTAGAGACAGCATTTCACCATTTTGGTCAGGCTGGTCTCGAACTCCTGACCTCATGATCTACCTACTTTGCCTCCCAAAGTACTGGTATTATAGGTGTGGGATTTTTTCCATGATATACATTGCATATGATAGTGTGGTAC
>NW_016107362.1:4206471-4212258 GCF_001604975.1 Cebus imitator
AATAAAAACGCGGCGTCCACTCACCCTCTGCGCTTTCACTGGGAGCTGCGATCCTGAGCTGTTCCTAAACGGCCATCTTGGATTTGGTCCCCCTCCATTCATTTTCTACTTTTTTGAGTTTTAGTTTATTAGTCATTTATATTTTCTCATTAATGTAATCTATAATCCATCATATACCATTTTAATATAATTATTTCCCAGGTCCTAGATTACAATCTATCGATGTGAAAAAGTATTTCCTAAGTAATAGAGCTAGATGTTTCAATATTCATATTCCACCAAATGGAATACTACTTTTCATGAAAATAAAGTCATGTGGTGTGTGTGTGTGTGTGTGTGTGTGTGTGTGTGTGTGTGTGCGTGCACGTGCTTGTATCTTCCTCAGGGTGTGCTTGGTAAATTTACAATCTTCTCAATTGTGAGACACATAGCCACCTTATAAATGATTCACATGGTGCCCAGAGGTATAGTTAAAGAGGACAAACTGATGTCATGAATACATGTTTGTATAAAGCTCTATTAATAATACATTAGTTCTGTCTTGCAGAGCTCAGGATATGGTGTCTCTGTCCAATAGTGGTGAGCATGAAACTAGGCAATTCTTTATTAAGATAATGTGTCTCCTAGCACTTCCTTTCACTCTTTGTAATGATTGCCTCAGAAGAATAATGATGAAGGTACCAGAAGGCATTTAAAATAAATGTTTTACTATAATATTTTAAAATGCAGAGAATCTTTATTAATTTCTATTTCAGTACGTTGTCCTTATTTTTTTAATCTTTGCTGGTGGAATACTAGTAGAAATTGAGACATTGTGCTAAAAATATGCTAGTAAAGGTGTAGCAAGAAAGAAAATATTACATTTAACTTTCCATTTAGCAGACTTGTTATACCTTGATAAGTTTATAACATGTTTGAGAGTCATTTTTATGTGTGCTTTTATATGGTATAGATAATAGCTATACTAATACTTGTAAAGTGTTATACATGTTTTCCTCAAATTTGAAGTATTTTTACCTAGTCCATCATGAAAATAAAGTCCCCAAGAAAAGCAACTCCTCTGATTAAAACAAGTGTCTCAAACACATTCATTTAGATCCACAATGTCCACAAATCACTAAAAGGACCATAATGAGATTTTTAAAGGTTTTGCCCACAAGGACAAAAACGAAGAAGAAAAAATAGCAACATATACTGGGATCTGGAAGGACGATAAATGAGAACTGGCTCATTTGAACTGAAAGTTCTGAATTCAAGAAAAAATGAAAATCAATTTATATCATAAAATACCAAAACACTATGGAAGATATGGCTGTGGAGATTTTATGATTAATTAAAATGAAAAGATGATGTGATAGCATTTTTAAAGAGATCAATGGGTCTGTTCTACAAATATGAATTTTCCTGAATCCCCCAAAAGAAGCTTGGAGATTATACCCTTCAAAGGATGAAAGGGAAGGTCTCCTGACCTCAGGAACAATAGAGCACTCGAATGTCACACTGAAGAATAGATATTGAGTATGTAATTTCAGAATGTAAAGGCCACAACCTACTTTCTTCATATGCTAAGTAAAACATTGGTAACTAGGAGGTTTAAAATTAATGTGGGATATTGGAAGTTTTCCCTTTAAATGTATTGAACCCAAGAGAAAATGCATAAAGATAATCTTATGAATTGTTTGCTTTTTAGGGGAATAGAAAATGGTCTTTTTGGATCAGTTTCTCAGTTTTCTATCACTAAATACAAGTAACAGCTAAGGGTCACCACATATATATGAAAATATCAAAAACTGAAAGCAGAAATAAAAAAAGTACAAATTAAAGAAAATAGAGATAAGGCTAGAATAATAAAACATTAAAAATTACTGCTAACATTCTTAGCCTCTTCAGTACATATGATAAAAAAAGAATGCTGTAATAAGTCCTTACTTGCCCAAAAATGAAAGTTACAAATATGATAATAGAAATTTAAAATTCAGTAGAAATATTGCAAGATAAAGATGCTTTAAAAAGTCTGCGCAACTCATTTTGTAACATGACATTACAAATATTTCATTTTCTAATAACACTTTTTGTGCCCACATACATTAGTGATAAATAACATTACAGTTATGTTTCATATCTTTATATTCACAATTAGAGTAATTATAAACATAAAATATAACAAGTCACATAAAAGGCCACATTTTATTCTGGATATAATCTTTGACCAGTGTGATTCTGTCTTGTTAACTTACCCGAAATTTAATTATACTGTTACCAACAATGTTCAATAGCTAATATTCCAGTTTGGGACACAGCCAAACAATGTAAAAAAACATGAAGTTTATTAGTTCATTCTCACGCTGCTGTAAAGAACTACCTTAGATTGAATAATTAATACAGTAAAGAGGTTTAATTGGCTTACTTCTGTGGGCTGTATAGGAAGCATAACTAGGAGCCCTCAGGAAACGTACAATCTTGGGAGAAGGTGAAAGGGACACAGCACCTTCTTCACATGGTGGCAGGACAGGGAGAGAGAGAGAGAGAGAGAGAGAGGGAGGGAGGGGGAAAGAGAGAAAGAGAGAGAGAGAAAACAAAGGAGGTAGTGCCACAGACTTTTAAACTATCAGATCTTGTGAGAACTCAATCACTGTCTTAAGAACAGCAAGAACGAAACCTGCCCCCATGATCCAATCACCTCCCACCAGGCCCCTCCTCAAATCTGACATGAGATTTGGGAAAGAGCACAAAGCCAAACCATATCACGAAGGTATAAAGGAAGTACAGATTTAGGCACACACTATAAAAGAAATATGCAAGCATTATGTTTCTTCTTCATGTAATTTTCAAGGAAAGCCTCTCGGAGGGGGTGACATTTAGCTGCAGATATAGAAGAGAAGAAGAAATCGTTTTGCAAGATGGTGGTTGAATGTTTTTCATGATTAAGGTATAAATGATGCAAAGGCTCCAAAGTGGGAAAAAGCTCAATGTGAACTAGGACTTCAGAGGCCAGTATGAGTAGATTGCTATGAGAAAGTATGAGACTGGAAGGAAAAGCTCATTAGGGATAAGATCACAGATTCCAATAAGCCATGGTATGGAGATTAGATTTTCTTTTAAGTGAAAAAAATCTACTGGAGACTTTGTAAGGAACTATTATTATTTAATTTGTTTTTAAAATGGTCCTTGTTTTAATCACTTAGGGCTTCTATAACAAAATACCATAGACTGAATGACTAACAACAGGCACTTATGTCTCTGGTTCCGGAGTTTAGGAAATCCAGGATCATGGTGCCAGTGTATTTAATTCCTGTTGATGTCTCTATTCCCAGCTAGCAAATACTGCTTTCTTGCAGTTTTCTCATAGGTAGATAGAGAGAGCAAGTTGTTTCATCTGTTTTTTAGAAGGGTACTGATTCTCACTCTCATGAACTCGTGTAAACCTCACTGTTGCCCAAAGACCTCACCTCCAACCATCATCTGTTTGGGAGTTAAAACTTCACATATTGACTTTCAGGGAGCACAATTTAATTCATAATAGTCACTCTGTGTGCTTAATACAGAAGTGATTGTGAAAACAGCAGAATGTGTGCAGGAAAAAGTTACATTTTTCTCAGATGAGAAATAATAGTTGCTTGAATATTTGCTGATTGGGTAGGAGAAGAGAAAGTGATTGATTCAAAATGTAATCTGAGAGTACAACAGAGAGATTTCTAATTGACTGTTTGTGTCTGTTGGACCAGGTAATTCTTTGATCTATTTGGAATTCATTTGTTTATGATATTATGATTATTGTAATGAAATGTTAGTAAATACCCACTGTCCCAATTCTTAGACTGTTCACTCTTTCTCAGTCAGAATCTTTGGACTTGCTCATGATCCAATAACTAGAGAATTAAACCCTGGCATAATTAGGGATATTCAAAAACCTGTTCTAGTTTTATGGTTTAGTAATTGTGTTCACTCAGAATGGAAGGTACCCAATTACATATTTTGCATACCACACAAACCATTTTCATTTAATTTTTCTCCAACTAAACTTTTCTGGCTGGACCCGTTACATCTTTTGAAACTATTTTTGTAATTTCTAAAAAATACTATAATAAAATTTTGTATTGTGAGTACAATAAATACGTAGATAAATTTATGGAGATGAAATCTTTATAAAACCATAAATTTTATGTCAACAACAGAGTTCCTTCATATATTCAAATTCCTTCTTAGGTCCCAAAATAAACTTTTATAGTAATTTTATTCATGTTAAATTCTTCACATTCCTGAATTTTCTAGTGGTTTTTATTTGCTTGTGCTTTATACTTACGAAATTAAATTATTTTATTGGTAAATGATTATCAGTTTTCTTCTTTATTTCTATGCTTATATCTCTTGCGTGTATATTACATACACTGGTGTTTTGCCAAAAATTTTATGATATCCTTCTGAGCAGATGAGAGATTGCACTTCTGTACTTCCTTCAAATCAAATATGATGAGGTGACTGGCATTTAAAAATGCCATCTCCAGGAGGGATGCCTAATAACCAGATAATAGTTGGTCATGTTTCCTGCTTGCTGATCCTTCATCAGTTAATAACATGTAGGTGATTGCTACATTAGCCTAGGTACCTGGGTGATTATACTGTCATATGTTCAGGGAAATCATTGGGCTTGTGAACTTACACTCTTGGCAGAAGATGAAAGGGACATTCACATTTTTAAAAAACACTAACTTTTGTTTTCCTAAATCATTAAGATATGATATTTTTTATTCTTTATTGTGTTTTCTTTTCTTTTGACAATTACAAGGATTCCAGAGTAGATTTAAATATTTCATTATGGGTCCCTTAATTAAGGATCACAGCACAATCTTAGATATTGCATGTATTCAATATGCTACATGTCTATAATAATTTCTATAAAATATAATAACCATGGTTAATATTAACCCCTACTTTCAATACAGACAGAATTGTCCTTTATGACATGTTTTCTATGAGGATATATAAGTAAATTATCCTACTAAGAAAAAAATGACAACCAACTTTTGCCTTTATATGTGCATCTGTGTTCATGCATATATATTTCTATTTAAAAAATAGTGTTTCCAAAATGACAAGTGGCCAAGAAACATCAGAAAAAAATTCTCAGCATCATCAACCATCAGAGAAATGTAAATGAAAACTACAATGAGATACTATCTCATACCAATCAGATGGCTATTTATTAAAAAGTCAAAAAACAACAGATGCTGGTGAGGCTGTGGAGAAAAGGGAATGCTTATACATTGTTGATGGGAATGTAAATTAGTCCAGCCCCTGCGGAAAGCAGTATGGAGATTTCTCAAACAACTTAAAACAGAGTTACCATTTGGCCCAGAAATCTCATTACTGAGTATAGACTAAAAATGAAATAAATCATTCTACCAAAAAGATATATGAACTTTCATATTTATCATTGTGCTATTTGCAATAGCAAAGACATGGAATTAACACAGATGCTCATCAATGGTAGACTGTATAAAGAAAATGTGGTACATGTTTACCATTGAATACTACACAGCCACAGAAAAAGAATACAATCATGTTCTTTGCAGCAAAGTGAATGCAGTTAGAGGTCATATCCTAAGTGAATTAACACAGAAACGGAAAACCAAATACTGCACGTTCTCATTTACAAGTGGTAGCTAAACATTGAGCACATGTGCACATAAAGATGGGAATAACAGACACTGCACACTACTGTGAAGCATAGGGAGAGCAAAGGACGTGAGATGAAAAACTACCTATTGGATACTATGCTCAGTACTT
>NW_016107362.1:4212509-4265207 GCF_001604975.1 Cebus imitator
ATGAAGTGAGGAGGTTTGAATTTTAAAACTACCTGTTGGATACTATGCTCTCTACCAAAGTGACAGGATCCATATTCCAAACCTCAGCATCTTGAAATACTCTCATGTAAAACTGCACGTGTATCCCCTGGCATCTAAAATAAAAGTTGGAATTAAAAATAATAGTGTTTAAATTTGACAAAACTAACTCAAACTATATACATAGTTTGAGCATATATAAAAATGCATGTCTCTTTCTACTACATAATGAGTTTATTGAGAGGACTAAATACATATATATATTTTTAATTTACCTTTATAATATCACACATTTGATTCAGGAAAAAACTTTTTGACTGAAGTTCTAACTGTAAATGCTGCTATGCATCTTACAGTCAGTACTTTTGATGTGGTCAAATACTTTGCATACTTATAATATGAAAGGATATAAAACTTGCCTTTGTTTAGAAAAGAAAAAAATTAATTCTCTTTTCAGACATAATAAAATGCTGATATAAAAGAGCTTTAAATGGCTATATATGTGTGTGTGTAGTAATCTGCTTATAGTTGAAAAAGTACAGTTATTATTTTATGAGGCATCATTAACTTTAATGGTAGTTTTTCTACACATATCAAGCCACTGCCCGTTTGTTGTACTGAAAATTCTTATTATACAATTAGTATAAATAATTTCATGCACAATGCTCCAGTTATGTTTTTATAAGAGCATATTTAAGTTTGAAAGCCTAGGCAAGGAGACAATAATTAGAATGCCAAAAATAAAAACAGTCATCCTTATCCAGAACTGTTCATTTTGCTGATCTTAAGATTGAAGTCATGAACACATTATTACATATATCCTGGCATACAAATCTGAAGACAACTGATTTATCCCAAGTCAAGTGGTTTTAACTCCTCTTACTGGAATTCTTTTTCAAAATAGGTATAAAACATGGTGGTGTGCCTGTTGGCCAACTACTGTATCTCCAAAACTGACCTGACTTTCCCTTTAGAAATTCAAAACCAAAACGTTCTTTACAAAATTGTCACTTGGAGGTAGAAAATATATTTTTTCCTTCCTATGTGGTTAGTTAAATGGGTTTAGTGATTAAATTTTTTAAATGTAATGTGCCAAATACAAGAATAAAGTAAAATGAGATGAGTATAGGGTAATGATGGATAAAATGTGGTGATAAACATTTGTATGGGAAAACAGCTAAATGAAATACCCAAGTCACAGGTACTGTAAAAAGTGAAGTACTTCAATTGTAAGAAAGATAAAGGTAATTCTCATTAATTTTTATACATATATCATATCCAGAAAAAAATCCTGTCATCTGTTCAGAAGGTACAAGAAAAAGATTTAAGAGTGAAAATACCCAATATGGATTACTATGATCTCATTAAAGTATATAAATGTGGGGCCAGGTGCGGTGGCTGACACCTGTAATCCCAGCACTTTTGGAGGTCAAGGTGGGTGTATCACCTGAGGTCAGGTGTTCAAGACCATAGAGGATCCTGCCTAACATGGTGAAACCCCATGTCTACTAAAAATACAAACAATGACTGGGTGTGGTGGTGCATGACTTTAATCCCAGCTACTCGGGAGGCTGAGGCAGAAGAATCACTTGAACTCAGGAGGCAGAGGTTACAGTGTGCCAAAATTGCACCAGCGCAATCCAGCCTGGGCAATAGAGTGAGACTCCTCAAATTTGCGTGTGTGTGTGTGTGTGTGTGTGTGTGTGTGTATGAATATATGAGGGCTGCCTTGACATTTTCAGGTTAGAGGGCATTGAGAAGGGTATAATTTAATCATTATATTTATTCTGTCTTCTTTTTAATACTTAAAAGTCCAAAACTATTCTTTTATATGTTTAAGGGTTCTCAGTTAAAGAACCTCATGGATTGGATGCTGTTAAGAATGTGTCTCAGCTCTCCACAATTCCCAGACATTGTGTGCCATATTTTTAATCCCAAATTTCTAGAAAGGTAAATACAAATGTCCAGCATGCACCAGTCAATTGTAAGTGGAAGGTTTAGTTCAAACACAGGCATCTGACAGGAAACCATCATTGTGAAATGAGCAGACATTTCCAGCAAAGAAATACTGGCCTCTCTAACATATTTTTAGGTGTTATTCTGGCTACCTCTGCAATTTCACCTTAAATCATTGTTTCCGTGTCCCACTATGGTGTAGACATTTGGTCTCCTGTCTCTTGACTATACCAAACTATGGATTCAAATGTCAACCCCTTTCACTTATTTCTTCTAACTGGCATGAGACTCCCTTTGCTTCTTGCAGCATTTACCTTGGGAGTTTTCTCCACTTGCATGCCAAGTTTTCACAGGTAAATCACCCTGTTGAAACAGGCATTCTCTCCATGTGTATTCTATCAAATAATCCTTTGCTGTCTCTGCAAATAATTTATTGCAATCTATGATATTCTTGACTCTTTTTTGATTCTTTTTTTTAAATTTGCCATTGGAATTTAAGTTCCAAGAAGACAAAATCATTTTTGGCTTCATAGCTATTATATTTCTAGTGAATAGCACCATAATCAATACATTTGTAAAGAAATACATTTAAGCATTTCAATAGTAAAAGTAGATTTGAATGTCTGATTCCTTACTTTCTCTCCATTTCACAATTTTAGAATATAGAGAATTATCAGTTATGTTAAACTATTAAGTATAAGTGGTAAATATATATGCTATTGATATTAAAAAATGAGAAAAATCATACACTATTAGCATTATCTGAAGTTAATGTTACTATCTGGAAATCTTCATGATCCTATTAACAGTAATTTTTGAATTCTCATACAGCACCTAAGATATATAGTAAGATGCTAAGTGTGTGGGGAGTGGAATCAAACTGGAGTTTAAATCCTAACTTGACACTTTCTATTTATGTTGCTTGACATTTCTGTGCCTCAGTTTCTGTAATATGAGGAGATAATAATGTTACCTGTGAAATCGATTTTTATGGCATTAAGTAAATAAGATAAAATAAAATGTTTACAGCATCAAAAAGATATTGTCTATAATTAAGTTCTCTTCTTAAGAAAAGAATCTTCACTAATCATTTTTTTATCTCTCTAAAAATGAACCACACAGAAAACTACCCAGGTTCTTCTTAGCAAATTTGTCGAAAATGTTATAATCCAATGAGAGAATGTACTATATTTTATCGTGTCCAATTCCAAAGCAACTGTGAAAATATTTGCACGGAAATTTGAGCCAAATTTAATCTAATTCAATTGTAATTACAGTGGTGATTTATTTGTAAATTATGTATTTTGTCCTGTAATACAATTTTAATTTTTAATTCTCTTTTTCATCTGCTTAACAATAAAGATTTCTTCAGCTTGAACACACAAAGAACAATTACTGCTTTATAACAGTATGTGATTATCCTTTTTATTTATGCCCACAGTCAAAAAGATGAATTTACTGTTTAAACTATGTGACATATCTTCAACTGTTACTGGCAATAGTCATCATTCTACAACAGAAGTCTCTCTTGCATTTTTGCTCAAAGCAAAATATGTCTCATTTATGTCTAAAACAGAGAGGATGGAAATAATTTATCTCTGTAACCATTTGAATCCTGGGGAAATTTTTTAAAAATTATATTTAGGAATTCAATGTGTCATTTTCTTAAATTTAAGTTTTATTTCAAATTTTACTTCCTTTTAAAGTGAAGATATAAATTTATTATAACAGTGGGATGTGTGATTCAAATGATTTGTTAACTTAAGGGAAATCATTTATGGTTTTACATAATTGGTATTAAATGCTGTTTTTGAAAAAGAAATTCAGCAGGTTTCACATTTTAAATAGAGTATAAAGATCAATAGAGATGTTACATATATCTAGATGAGAGCAGTGAACATAAAGATTAAAGCTTTAGTTATTTTCTTGAGGTCCCAGAGGTGGTCCCTAACAGAACTACTACTTACTGAACCCAAGACTGTTAATTACCAATATTGCAATTTTATTATGCTAGATATAAGATTTATTACACCAAGTAGAAGGTGTTTTTAAATTTGCAATGGTATTTTTTGAGACTCTGTTTCAGCTGTGCTATTATGCCTGCCATTTTCTTACAGATGCTTGAGATCATTATGGAGATAACAATATAATAAACATTTTGTAATTTATGAAATAAATTAAGGACATAAAACAATAATTTTTATTTTGTTTTAAGTGTGAAAATACTTAAAACACCTTGGGGAAATAAAGCCAATCATTATAAGATCATACATTTGAAGAATTGACTGACCTTTGTCTATTTTCTAGCCTTTTTTCCTTTTATTGCCAAGTGAGCAAATCCCACATTTTATCCTTCAGCAGACCCAAAACAGAACTCAAGCTGTATTAGTCCATTCTAACCCTGCTATAATGAACTACTTGAGACTGGGTTACATATTAAGAAAAGAGGCTTAATTGACTCACAGTTCTGCCGGCTATACAGGAAGCATGGCTGGGAGTCCTCACAAATCTTACAATCATGACAGAAGGCAAAGAGGTAGTAAGCAGGTCTTCACATGTAGGAGAAGGACAGAGAGATAGAGAAGGGGGAAGTGCAACATACATTTAAACCATCAGATTTCATAAGAACGAACTCACTATCATGAGAAAAGCAAGAGGAAAATCTGCCCCAATGACCCAATCACTTTCCACCAGATCCCTCCTCCAACATTGCAAATTACAGTTTAACATGAGATTGTGGTGAGGACAGAGAACCAAACTTTATCATACATCTTTGCACATCAATTCTTCTCTCATGACTACCCATTTTTATTTGTCTTACTTTGATAATTCATTGAATCATGGAGGTGGTTTTCCCCATGCTGTTCTTGTGATAGTGAGATCTCATGAGATCTGATACTTATTTTTATAAGGGGATCTTCCCACTTCAATTAGCTCTCTCACCTGCCAATGTGTAAGACATGTCTGCTTGCCCTTCTGCCATGATAGTGTTTTCTGAGGCCTCCTAAGCCATGTGAAACTGTAAGTAATTAAACCTCTTTTTCTTATAAATTACCCTGTATTGGGTAGTTCTTTATAGCAGTGTCAATATGGACTAATAGAATGTCCAACTATGACAATGCATTAAATAAATATTTTATGGGAGTGTGTGAAAAAAAAAAAACAACTAAGCAGGGACTTGTGGTAATGAAACATAGGGATACTGATCAATTCCTCTTCACAGAAATTAAGTATACATGTTGGTGGAATTATTGAGAACACAATTCACGACAACAGAAAATAAGCAAAGTCAAGGAAAAATGAATATTTAATCATTAAAAAGGTTTATTATATCAAGCAAGATTTTATTGCCTTCTATTACAATTTTCTTACTCTATTTTTCTTTCTACTGCTATTGCCTCCTTTCAATTTATTGCAGATCAAGTAGTGAAAACTCATAGCTTTCCACTCTGGAGGTGACAGACTGAGTTAGAAGTAAGTAGCAGATTACTTGGAAAAATTAAGTGGATGATTTTGAATAAGAGAGCTTTAGAAGGACTGTAACAGTAAACTCATCACACATCACTAACTGGCTGCTAAAAAGCACATGCATGAAAAGAACACTCGGAGTCCAGCAAAAAATTGAAAGAACAAGAAGCTTTGCAAAGTTCCTGAACCATTGTTTGTGTTTCTCAACTTACACTTAGCTCAGGCCTCGAGGCTTGAGGTATTAAGCATAAAATAACCTTTTCCGAAGTTATTTTTTAGTAAGCTATGAATATGCTTAGAGAGTCAGTCAAAAGTAAAAGCAAAGAAGAGAGGAAGGGAGGGAGGGAGAAAGAAAGGAAGGGAGTGACAGAGGGAGGGAGGGAAACAGACAGGAAGAGACAGGAAGGGAGATATAATGAGGATGGGATATAAGGAGGAAGGGAGGGAGGGAAAAAATGGAAAGAATCATAGACATCAGAGAATGTGTACCATGAATAATATTTTACTGTTTGATTAAAGAAAAGTTAATTGTCTACTTATAAAGGAAAGCTATAATGAAACCATAACAGGAAACAGAACTGAAAAATCATTTTGCAACAACAAATAATACCATTTTTAAATGGTATAAAATCCAAGACATGAAAAGAAACAAGAATATATAAAGTTTATTAGTCCATTTTCACACTGCTACAAAGACATACCCAAAACTGGGTAATTTATTAAGAGTTTTAATTGACTCACAGTACAGTGTGACTGGGGAGGCTTCAGGAAACTTACAATCATGGCAGAAGTTGAAGGGAAGCAAGACACCTTATTCCCAAGGAGACAGAAGGAGAATGAACACAGGAGAAACTACTAAACACAAAAACGTCAGATCTTGTGAGAATTCACTGTCTTATGACAACAGCATGGGGGAAACCATCCCCATTATCCAATTACTTTCACCTGCTCTCTACATTGACAAGTGAGTATTATGGGGATTATAATTCAAAATGAGTTTTGGGTGGTGACACAAGACAAAACCATATCAAATGTATATTCAGGAAAAAAAAAAGTCATTAGAAACTCACTCTGTGTGGACACTGATGTTGGGTTTTAGCTTTACTTCAATGAAACTATGATAAATATATTCACATAAAAAGAGAAAATATGTGGAAACAGTTAAATGCAAATATGTCAATAATGAGTGAAAAAGCAGAATATCTCACCAGAGAAATATAAACTATAAAAAATAATCAAATGGGAATTCTAAAGTTAAAACATAAAATAAATAGAAAAAAAATCTCCAAATGGACCAAGGACCTTATTAGACATAGCAGAAGCAGAAATCAGTTAACATCAAGATAAATAAATAGAAATTGTCCAGTGTAAGAACAAAGAGGAAGAAAAGATTAATTGAAGAAAAATTAACAGAACCTCAGAGAATTGTGGGACAACAGCAAACATTCACATGCAATGGCAATCTAAGAACAAAATAAATAACACAGGGCAGAAAAGTATCTGCAGGAATGATGGCTATCAATTTTCCAATTTAGGGGAAAGTATTGGCTTTCAGATATAAGAAGTATGGTAAATACTGAATGAAACCACATGTGGACCAACCATAACAGCATTGATTAAATGAAAAACTAAGAAAATATTGGATGCAGAAAGAGAAAAGTGACACATAATATATAAAAAACAGTAAATGAAATAATGGCTGATGTCTCATCAGAAATAATAGCAGCCAGAAAACAATAAAATGCCATATTTAAATATTAAAAGTTAAAAATCTGTCAACTAAAAATTCTTTATTGGGTATAATGGCTCAGAAATGAAAGAAAAAGATATTTTTAGACAAACCACCAGAGTTTATATACATTTATTTCAAAGTCTTAGAACTGTTTAAAATAAAATAAAAGAAATGAATATGCCTAATATTGTCACACTTAATGTAAAATATTTTGAAAAATTTAGGAGAAATAAATATGCCTAATATTATGGTACTTAATTTCACAAAAAATAATTATAGTGTTCTGTGCTTAAATTGTTATAATAATAATTTCATAAATTTAGGGCATATATTTTATATACATTAATTAAAAATGTATCTCTTTCAGAAAGCAAACAGAAATAGTTTTAAGCATATGGTAATAACCAAATACCTACAAGTTTCTCCTTTTATCTAACACCCTTAACTTTGTAGATAAGTCAGTTTTGTATTGTATTTGAAATAATTTTAATTGAATAAACAAACTACAGTTCCTTTCACAAACAAAGCTTTATTTACCCTCTGTAGAAAATCAGGTGAAATCTCGAAATTGCGTGATACGATCTGGCACAAAACTCGTATTGTAACTCCCATAATTCCCACATATTGTGGGAGGGACCCAGTGAGAGATAACTGAATCATGTGGGTGGATGTTTCCTGTGCTGTTCTTATGATGGTGAATAAATCTCACAAGATATGATGGTTTTATAAAGGAGTGATCCCCTGCACATGCCTTCTTGCTGCTGCCATGTAAGATGTGACATTGCTTCTCATTCACCTTCACTTGTAATTGACAGGCCTGCCCTGCCACGTGCAACTGTGAGTCAATTAAATCTCTTTGCTTTATAAATTACTCAGTCTTGGGCATGTCTTTATTAGCAGCATGAGAACAGTCTAATACATTGTGTTTTTGAGAAAGCACAATGTCATGTTTTAAACTAAATTGTGTCCCCCAAAATCCATTTGTCAAAGTCCAAACCCTTAGAATGTGACTGTATGTGTGGACAGACAAATGAGGTAATAATGGGCACTAATCAATATGATTGATGTCTCTGTAAGAGGAGATCATGATATTGAAAACAGAGACCAATGAATGGTCACGTGAAGGAGAAGGCAGTCCTCTGTAAGCCAAGAAAAGGGCCTCAAAAAAAAAAAAAAGTCAAACTCACCCACACCTTGATTTTGGACTTCTAGATGTCATAACTATACAAAAATAAGTGTTGTTATTTAAGCCACACAGTCTGTAATATTTGTTATGGCAGCCCTAGCAAACTTAGTTTATTTTTCTTTTGGTTAAAACTAATTAGTTAACACAGATGGTCATCGGAAGTGCAAGTGAATTTAGGATGATGTGTGACAAATGGTGTTGCTAAATCATTTTATTTGAGGGCTAGTTATTATTCGTTTTGAAAACATGTATGTAATGATTTTAATTTAGTTTCCAATATAAAAGGGTGAGGTTTTCTGTCTTTGCAATTTCTTCATGGACTTTCTGTGATACACACCACATTCTAGTTTAATGATCATTCAATAATACAATTATGTTCCCTCTTTTTACCTTTTTGGGCAGTTTTTCTGGGTTAAGATGACATTTTGTTTCTTATAACATTTCCCCAAAAGACTCAAGAATCATTACATGATTGTGTTTGCCGTTAGAAGCTTTTGTGCCTCTTTTATCACCAAGACATGCCTAGACTAGTCCATTGTTCTCAAATGGAAGATAACAAATAGGTGCAGAAGAGCCTCTGCGGCCAGCTGGACCTGCAGAAATCATCTCCTTTAGCCATCCGTATTCTCCCCCTAAAGCATGAGCAAGCTTGGCTAAGCTCAGCAGAATCCACGAGTGTTCCTAGCCTAGATCAGCTAACATTCAGCCAACCCATGATCATAAGAAATGCATACTGTTATATACTTATGAAGATTTTTGTTATTTCCTTTACACTGTGGCAAAAGATAATAGAAGTAGATAACAGGAGAGTCAGGTTTCAAATACTAACTCGCTTCTTATTTATTGGCTATTTAACCTTCAGCAAGTTTCTTAAACTCTTGAGCTTCCTCATGCATGCCATATGCATAATACTTAATTCAAGAGCATTACATGAGAGGAGCATGCAGATGTTGCACACTAAGGGCTTAATCTATTCCAAATGGAGCAGTAGTAAAAAAGTTAGAAATATTTCAGATACTAAATATTCGGTGTTTTTTTTGTTTGCCAAATAACTTTTTTTTGTTTGTTTCTTCGTTTATTTTATCATTTGTTTCATACACCTACTATGAAAGATATAATTCCTACTATGTGTCAGCCTATGCTCCAGGCACTGGGAATAGATGAATAAGTAAAATAGCTCCAATGGCTGTTCTTATGTAGCTTATAGTTTACATAAGAATAATATGAACTGTTGTAATATAGATATTATCTCTTAAGATTTATAAAACATCTAAATGCAATGAGAAAAATGGTAAGATCTTATGTTTTGGTCACTTGGAAGTATGTATTATAGTTAAGTAGAAGTGACAGATGACAAACAAATGATATTATGAACATGCACAAACAACTGCAGCAAGTATTACAAAAATAACATGTTTATAAATGACATAAAATATATAACAGTGAGATAGTCTAGAATGAAAGTATTAGAGATTTAACAAAGGAATTTGATTTGAATTAAACTAAGCATGGATAATTTCATACAGAGAAAATGGCCTTTGGGACTTTGCACATGCTAATGCTTATACCTGAAGTCTACATGGTAATCTTCTCTGGTTAGGTGTCTCCTACTCTGTCACAAAGAAAATGGTGGCAGACACAACAGACCAGGTTGCAATAGGCTATTGCTTACTGTAAATTCTCAGTGGATATTTTTAAGTAGATATATCTGAACTGTGGAAATGGCAAATACTTTTGCCCTGGTGTCCAAATTATTTAGCACATGATATCAAGACATATGGCACCCAAAGAGATAACTAATTGTGCTATGTATTTGTTTTGTTTGAAGGGAAGAGTAGAGTCACTCTTTCCACAGAGGTAACCATGACTAAATACAAAGGAAAGGAAACATAAAATCTGAAACCCCTGCTTTTTTGAAGAAATTTAAACAAGCACAGTAGGAAAGTCAAAAAAAAAAAAAAAAAAAGGCTGTATAGTACAAATTTCACTAAGTATGAATTACTTGGAAAAAAAAATCCAAAATTGTTATGTAACCTAATAATATATTTTGTCTTTAAATCTCTGAAAAGATTAAACGTTTCTCTGTTGTGAGTTTATCTAAATCATTATTTTACTAATTTGGTTTGTATTGAAATACTTATAATTGGGCCATTCCCAAAGTTAATAATCTCACATAAAAATCTTTGTTTATGAAGACCAGAGAAATGAGTTTGTAATTTAGAAGTATATATTTAAGAAATCTCTGTCCTATTAAAAAGAGAACAATGAAATGGAAGCTATTAAAATTATGCTAGAAATGTAACTTTGTAAACAACATTAGATCTTTTATTGAAGTTGCTTGTTTTGAACTGTATGATAGTTCCTGAGATGTGCTTTATCATTGCAAATTCAAAGATTATTTATATAATTCTTATTGCATTTCAGACCTCACAAGCCAGAAAAAGCATTACCCCTAATATACGTAGTAATCTCTAGTTAATGGACTGGTATTCCAACTGCAAAATAATAAATCCATATCCTTTGCTTCCTGGAACAATTATGTGGGTGATATGAAGAGGCAGTATTTCAGATACTTCTTTGTTAATTGAGATCTGGTTTATTTACCTTTGTCATTCTTCATTATTCATATTTCCTTGAATAGCTTACTGTACTTTGTAGTCTCTAAACTCTAAATACATGGACCAAGACTTAAGAGAGTGATCAAAATCATGAGATGTCAAAGAAATAGGACTAGAGTTGAGAAAATAGGATTGACAGTGAAGTTTTCCAATAGATGCATTTATACATGTATGCATACGAAACATTAGAATAAAATGAAGCACTACACTGATTCCATTTATTTATTCCAATATATGTCTATCAATTAGCATTCGAAGACAAGTTGAGTATCTCTAATCTGAAAATCCAAAATCTGAAATGTTCTAATATTTAGAAATTTGGGTGCTGATATGATGCTCAAATAAAATGCTTATTGGAATATTTCAGATTGTGAATTTTAATGTTAGGAATGCTGAACCAGAAAGTATAATGCAAATATTCCAAAATCTGAAAACATCAAAAATTGAAAATAATTTATGGTCCCAAGCATTTCAGACAAGGGATATTCAGTCTGTGTTATTTCTTTGAGCACAAGAAAGAGGAAAAACAAATAACATCACTATACTATTGTCAAAGCAAAAATTGCACATAGAAAAGTAAAACAGCCTAGAAAAATTTTATTCTAGCTATTGAAGCTGCCTCATTGTCTGGGGTGATACCCAAGGTTCTTGTCTCACAGCCACGGAAAACTAGGACGCAGACACACAAAGAGTGAGGTTCAGAGCAAAAAATTAATAGGTGAAAGAAAGAGAGTAGCTCTCAGCTGCAGAGAGAAGGGTCCCAAACATTTCCTGGTGCATGGAAAAACGCAGAGGTTTATAGATGAGATTGAGGAGGCCGCGTCTGATTTATAAAGAGCACGAAAAATTGGTTGGACCCGGTGTGTCACTTGCTTAAGGCGCAAAAAACTGATTAGGGCTAGGTGTTCCATTTGCATCGGGTGCGAAAAGCACGCTGGCCCCTGCACCTCCCAGCAATCTTCTAGTGTGCAGATGTGTTCTTTACCTGGCCAGCACCGTGCTGCCTGTTGCTTTACTGTTCACGTGGTAACAAAGGAAAGGGAAGATGGAGCCTCCGTGTTGAACATACCTGGCCGTCAGCCCTTTTCTATTGGCATAGCTCCAGCATTACCTATGTAAGCTTCCAGCTTGCTCATGTAGCTTTGCAGCTCGGATTTCAGGCTAAACTTTGTTTAAAAAGAAATGATTTGGGAGTAGCTTTTTGTTAAAAGGGAAGCTCGGCTGAGGACTCTCTTAGCCTCACTATCTGCCTAAATATATTGCTTTCTATCTCTGTCACTATTGTACTTGAGTGAGAGACTAAACTCAACTCCACCAAAATAAAACGCGGAATACAGCCAGTGCTCGACTTACGACCACGATTGGTTCCGACAGACCGGCGGCGGTAACACGATTTGGTCGTAAGTTGAGTAGGCTATATGCACGCGGAGATGGTAGTGCTGCCGGAAGCTGGTCCGCACTGTCGTACGCCCAGCTGGGCAATGTTTGTGCTGTCAGATGCGGAGCAGTCGTGGCTAGCGATTGTGGTCGTAAAGTCGAATGGTCGTAAGTCGATCAATACCTGTAGTTTTTAAGCACTAGGTGAACTAACAGGAAAGTACTGAAGAAATTACAGGGAAGGTTGATTAAAGGAATGTGAGGGGCACATAGTCATTACTGAGTTTGCAAATGCTTTTGTCCCGCATGAGGCCATTTGTGTTTGCTAATCGATGCCTGTTTAGTTTAAGTTAGGCTTCTAATCTCTCCTAAGACTGCGAGGTAGGGGTGATTCCTTCCTTAATAACAGCAGTTCCGCCGAGCGCTGTGGCTCACGCCTGTAATCCCAGCACTTTGGGAGGCCAAGGCGGGTGGATCACGAGGTCAAGAGATCGAGACCATCCTGGTCAACATGGTGAAACCCCATCTCTACTAAAACTACAAAAAATTAGCTGGGCATGGTGACATGTGCCTGTAATCCCAGCTACTCAGGAGGCTGAGGCAGGAGAATTGCCTGAACCCAGGAGGCGGAGGCTGCGGTGAGCCGAGATCGCGCCATTGCACTCCAGCCTGGGTAACTAGAGCGAAACTCCATCTCCAAAAAAAATTAAAAAAAATAAAAATAACAGCAGTTCCAAAGAGATGGCTCCCAAATTTTTGAGAAAGTGCTGCGTTGTAAAACTGCCAAGAGGCTTTTAAAAAATGTGTATCTTAAAGGGACAGAGTGAGAATTTGAAATTATGTTTGCTAAAGTCAATGGACAATTGAAAGGGGGATCAGGGCCAACAGGTAGAAAAACGATTGCCTTAATTTTAGTTAAATTGAGGGAAACTTTAAGGCTCATTTGATAACTGTTTATGTGTATTTTTTTTTTTTTATTGGTACTAGGTTGAGAACGAAATCAAGAGGCTGCAACATATTATGCTGAATTTCTCATTAAATAAATAACTATGTATTTGCAAATTTCTCATAATCCCACACTTGAAAACAATATTCATTGCTCCAGGTTTTATAAAAAACAAACACAGTTTTTCTTTCTTTTTAAAAATATTTATTTTCTTTCCAACTTTTAAATTAAATCTGTGCCATGTGGATTGCTGCACAAATCATCCCATTACCTAGGTATTAAGCTCAGCATCCATTAGCTATTATTCCTCATGCTTTCCCTCCTCCCACCCTTCTGGCCTCTAAGAGGCCCCAGTGTGTGCTGTTTCCCTCTGTGTCCATCTGTTCTCATCATTTAACTCCCAATTATAAGTGAGAACATGTAGCATTTGGTTTTCTCTGCATGCATTAGTTTGCTGAGGATAATGGCTTCCAGCTCCATCCATGTTTCTGTAAAAGACATAATCTCATTCCTTTATATAGCAGCATGGTAGTCCATGGTACATATGTACCACATTTTCTTTATTCAGTCTATCCTGGATGGGCATTTAGGTTGATTCCATGTCTTTTCTATTGTGAATAGTGCTACAATGAACATATGTGTTGATATATATTTATAATAAAGTAATTTATATTCCTTTGAGTACACATTCAATAATGAGATTGTTGGGTCAAATATTTTTCTGCTTCTAGGTCTTTGAGGAATTGCCACAGTGTCTTCCACAATGGTTGAACTAATTTACACTCCAACCAACAGTGTAAAAGTGTTCCTTTGCTCCACAACCTTGCCAGGATCTGTTGTTTTTTACTTCTTGAAAATAGCCATTCTGATGGATGTGAGATGGTGGTACATTATGGTTTTGATTTGCATTTCTATAAGGATCAATGATGTTGAGCCTTTCTTCATGTTTGTTGGCTGTATGTATGTCTTCTTTTGAGAAGTGTCTGTTCGTGTCCTTTGCCCCCCCCCTTTTTTTTTTTTTTGAGATGGAGTGTCACTCTTGTTATCCAGGTTGGAGTGCAATGGTGCGATCTCAGCTCACCACAACCTCCACCTCCTGGGTTCAAGCAATTCTTCTGCCTCAGCCTCCTGAGTAGCTGGGACTACAGGCTGTGCCACCATGCCCAGCTAATTTTTGTATTTTTAGTAGAGACGGGGTTTCACCATGTTGACCAGGATGGTCTCGATCTCTTGACCTCGTGATCCACCTGCCTCGGCCTCCCAAAGTGCTGGGATTATAGGCGTAAGCCACCAAGCCCGGCCCCACTTTTCAATAGGTTTGTTTGTTGTTTTCTTGTACATTTGTTTAAATTCATTGTAGATGCTGGATGTTAGACTTTTGCCAGATGGATGGATTGCAAAAATTTTCTCCCATTTGGTAGATTTTCTATTCACCCTGATGATTGTTTCTTTTGCTGTGCAGAAGAAGCTCATTGGTTTAATTAGATCCACTTTGCCAATTTTTGCTTTTGTTGCAATTTCTCTTGGCCTGTTGGTCATGAAGCTTTTTTGCCTGTGCCTATGTCCTGAATGGTATTGCCTAGATTTCACTTCTAGGGTTTTTATAGTTTTGGGTTTTACATTTAAGTCTTTAATCCATCATGAGTTGATTTTTGTATATGGTGTAAAGAAGTGATCAAGTTTTAATTTTCTGCCTGTGACTACCCAGTTCTCCCAGCATCATTTATTAAACAGAGAATCCTTTCCCTATTGTTGGTTTTTGTCAGGTTTGTTGATTATCAGTTGGGTGTAGGTGTGTGGTCTTATTTATGGGTCCTATAGTCTGTTCCATTGATCTATGTGCCTGTTTTTGTACCTGTACCATACTGTTTTAGTTATTGTAACCTTTTAGTATAGTTTGAAGTCAGGTAGTGTGACGCCTATAGCTTTTTTTTTTTTTTTTTTTTTAAGATTGTGTTGGTGGCTATACTAGCTCTTTTTTGGTTCCATATGAATTTTAAAATAGTTTCCTTTTTCTAATTCTATGAAAAATGTCAATGGTAGTTTAATGAGAATAGCATTGAATCTTTAAATTGCTTTGGGCAGTATGGCCCTTTTCATGATGTCAGTTCTTCTTATGCATGAGCATGGAATGATTTTTTATTTGTTTGTGTCATCTCTAATTTATTTAGCAGTGGTTTGTAGTTCTTCTTGAAGAGGTCCTCAAAATATGGACTGCTTCATGAATTTTGCATCTTCCTTGCATAGGAGCCATACTAATCTTTCCTATATTGTTCAAATTTTAATATATGTGCTGCTTAAGTGAGCACTATAAAAGATTTTCTACAAACAATCACACATATATATAGGTAGCCTTAAAATTGAATCTTGCACAGCCACATTTTCAAGATGATATTATTTCTTAATCATATTCTATCTTTTCCTACACTCAATGTATTTTCTTTTAGTCAAAAACATTTTTTAAAATGAGACTTGAAGGCTATGGTTGTAGGACACAATTAGATTTGCATCTTAATTTTTCAGTATGATAGTTGCACTTATTTGTATGTGTTTGGACAATCATTAGCAGTATAACAGTTATAGACCACATAAATGATAGTGTTCCCATAAGATTACAATAGAGCTGAAAAATTCCTGTCACCTGGTGATGTCATAGCCATCTAAACATAATAGTTCAATGCATTGCCTACATATTTATGGTGATGTTGGTGTAAACAATCCTACTACACTGCCAGTTGTACAAAAGTATAGCATGTACAATTACATACAGTATATAGTAGGTGATAGTGTTATGAGATCCTGGGGGTGTTGCTTTTCTGACCAGAAACCTGTGTGGCCAGTGGTGCTTTTGCCTGGGTTTTGTTCAGTCCTGTTTGGCTCGTTGCACCCATTCTGCCTGGCAGGCTGTGTTCAAATTGCACTACTGGCCTGGATTCCACACCTGCCACGGGTGAGCCAGGTGCAGAGCAATTGGGGTTTTGTGTGTGAGCAAGTGTGGGGTCTAGCCACTGTGCATAGCCAGGAATGCCAACTTCAGTGGGGCAGGCAGCTCTAGGCACCAACATGGGTGTCATTTCCTTGTGAGATTGCGGCTGGACCAGGCATATTGCAAGCAGTCTCCTAGGCTGGCACTGGGGAATGTGTTGCACCTAAAAGCTGGGAGATTCCAGGAACCACAGAGTCCCCAAGAGGATGTCACAGCCCTGGGTCAGGGAGCTGCTAGGTCTGCGGTCCCCAAAGGGCTGGAGCTCATTTCTCCTTCTCGCCTCAATTTCTCATTACCTGCAACATGGCAAGCAAGGGACATGTTTGAGTCTTGTTTGTGTTACAGCTCTTTCAGCCCTACCAGTTGCTGAGTCCTGTTTCTAGGAAGAATGGAGTACATGAACAAGTGGAGGGTAGGCAAGGCAAAGTGGTGCTTTACTGACAGAATAGTTCAGAAGGGACCCACAGTAGGTAGTTCCCCTCCTCAGGCAGGTCATCTCGATGAGTGTCCAACTCCCTCTCAGCAGAGTGAAAACCCATAGTGGGTAGCTCCTCTTCACCAGTAGTTCCTCCCAACATCCTTTTAGCTCTGAGAAGACTAGGCAGAGAGGAGACTCAGAGTGGGTAGGTCCTTTCCGCAGGCAGGACATCCATGGGTAGGCCTGGAAAAAGCACCATATGTTCTCACTCCAGTCCATGGAACTGGCAGCCTGTCCCAGGCCTGAAGGTGGGGCTTCACTGGGGAACCACTGTTTTCTACACAGGAGCTTGTCAGCTTCTTGCTGCCATCACCATGCCATCCACAGGTCCAGGCTGTTCAGGCTGAGATGTGCCTGCAGCCTCTCTCCTGTATTTTTGGGGTCCAAAGTCTGGAGGGGGCCAGGGCAGCAGAGAGCTGGCATGTCCGCACCACCCTGAGCCCAGGCACACCTGGATGGGTTGCAACAGACACCTGAGCTCAGCCACAACTTTGTTCCAAAATCAAAGTGGGAGCCTGGAGTAGGGAGAGTCCAGGCAGCAGGTGCAGGCCCTTCTGAGCCTGTAGGGGTGGGGCCTTCCCAGAGAGCACAGGGATGCCTGGGTCTGCAGCTGTGGCTGGCAGCTACAGCTGCACCAAGGGAGGCGAGGTGCCTACCCTTCCAACTTGGAAGCAGGCAAGTCTTTCACCTGTTCCCAGCTCCTGCTGGCTCAGTGGAGAACACAGCCCTGGCCACGCCTCTCTCCCTGCAGCCCATGCCATGGCAGCTGCTACTGCAGATGGGCTGCTGCTCCCGTGAATAATGATAATAATTGACTGTGTTACTGATTTATGTATTTACTATATTGTATTTTTTATCATCATTTCGGAGTATATTCTTTGTACCTATAAAATGTTTACTGTATAATAGTTTGCTGTATTACATTGCCAGCAGCCTCATACATCTCATTTATGGTGTAACTTGATTGCTGCATTTTTTCTTGTGCTTTGTTCAATCTTATGTTCTTTTGTTCCTCCTGGTCCCCAAGCATACAAAATCCATGACTAATGTCAATAGGTGGTGTTGTCAATAAGTGATTGACTAGGAAACAATAGTAATTAAACAAAGGTGGAAGATCAGAGGTGGTTATTGCTCATCAGTCTCATTTTGTCATAGCTCCAATCAGGAAAAACAAGAACAGAGTGATATAAGTTGTTTAGGAATCTGCTTGACTGAAGGCGAAGAGGCTTACAAAACTTTGAGAATGATTTAGATTAGATATGGAGAAACTTCTCATGACTGGCTTTAAAAGTAGACACAGAAGTGCATCCTTCTCAGTATTGTGACAATTACAGCCAACACAAAAAGTTTGTTTGCATCACTGAAAGGAAAGGGTGATGCTATTCCACAGTTTCTACCTTGGATGAAATTCCTGCTTTGATGCAAGCTTACCTATATGTATTCTTTTAAATTGTATTATTGTTTTGATTTATTTGAGACAGGGTCTCACTGTCATGCAGGTTGGATTGCAGTGTCACAAACATGACTCCCTGCAGCCTTGACCTCCTGGGATCAAGTGATCCTCCCACCTCAGCCTCCCAGTATTCTTGACTCTGGTTTCTATGAATTTCTCTTGCTATCTCTCCAGCTCAACGATGTATTTGAAAATTATTTTTAAGACATAACTTATAAAGCATGTCCAAATATAAGTGTTATTATAGAGCCTATCTTCAGAAAACTAGTCTATCATTTTTTTCAGAAACTGATAACCTCTTTTGATGTAAAACAGTGTTCTATTTTATTAGGACCAAAATATTTAACTCACTCTATTGTATTTCAGGTCCTAAGAACCAATTAACGGAATCAAAATTAATTTGGAAAAGTAAATTGATTTATGAATCTGATTTATGCTATGCCAATTCAGATTTCTTAAATATGGAGTCTATGTATACAGCACGCCGATGGGTCTTGACTTATTATCCAGTTTGCCTGTCTGTGTCTCTTGATTGGGGCATTTAACCCATTTACATTTAAGGTTAATATTGTTAGCAAGGACATACGCTCAAAATAAAGGGATGGAGGAAGATTTATCAAGCAAATGGAGAGCAAAAAAAAGCAGGAGTTGCAGTCCTAGTCTCTGATAAAATGGAATTTAAACCAACAAAGATCAAAAGAGACAAGGGCATTACAGAATGGTAAGAGGATCAATGCATCAAGAAGAGCTAATAATCCTAAATATATGTGCACCCAATACAGGAGCACCCACGTACATAAAGCAAATTTTTAATGACCTACAAAGAGACGTAGACTTCCACACAATAATAGTGGGAGGCTTTAACCCTCCACTGTCAATATTAGACAGATCAACGAGACAGAAAATTAACAAGGATATCCAGGACTTGAACTCTGATCTGGACCAAGCAGACCTAATAGACATCTACAGAACTCTCCACCCCAAATCCCCAGAATATACACTCTTCTCAGCAATGCATTGCACTTACTCTAAAATTGACCATATAATTGGAAATAAATCACTCCTTAGCAAATGCAAAATAATAGAGAACATGTCATCTGCAAATAGAGACAATTTGACTTCCTCCTTTCCTATTTGAATACCCTTTATTTCTTTTTCTTGCCTGATTGCTCTGGCTAGAACTTCCAGTACTATATTGAATAGGAGTGGTGAGAGAGGGCATCCTTGTCTAGTGCCAGATTTCAAAGGGAATGCCTTCAGTTTTTGCCCATTCAGTATGATATTGGCTGTTGGTTTGTGGTAAATAGCTTTTATTATTTTGAGATACGTTCTGACAGTACCTAGTTTATTGAGGGTTTTTAGCATATAGGGCTGTTGAATTTTGTCAAAGGCCTTCTCTGCATCAATTGAGATAATCATGTGTTTTTTGTCTTTGGTTCTGTTTATGTGGTGAATTACGTTTATAGACTTGCATATGTTGAACCAGCCTTGCATCCCTGGGATGAATCCTACTTGATCATGGTGGATAAGCTTTTTGATGTGCTGTTGCAATCTGCTTGCCAGTATTTTATTGAAGATTTTTGCATCTATGTTCATCATGGATATTGGCCTGAAGTTTTCTTTTCTTGTTGAGTCTCTGCCGGGTTTTGGTATCAGGATGATGTTGGTCTCATAGAATGATTTGGGAAGGATTCCCTCTTTTTGGATTATTTGGAATAGTTTCAGAAGGAATGGTACCAGCTCCTCTTTGTATATCTGGTAGAATTCGGCTGTGAACCCGTCTGGACCTGGACTTTTTTTGGGTGGTAGGCTCTTTATTGCTGCCTCAACTTCAGACCTTGTTATTGGTCTATTCAGGGTTTTGACTTCTTCCTGGTTTAGGCTTGGGAGGAGGCAAGTGTCCACGAATTTATCCATTTCTTCCAGGTTTACTAGTTTATGTGCATAGAGTTGTTTGTAATAATCTCTGATGATGGTTTGAATTTCTGTGGAATCTGTGGTGATATCCCCTTGATCGTTTTTTATTGCATCGATTTGGTTATTATCTCTTTTTTATTAATCTGGCTAGTGGTCTATCTATTTTATTGATCTTTTTGAAAAAACAGCTCCTGGATTTATTGATTTTTTGAAGGGTTTTATCTTGCATGCTCTTCACATGTACCCCAAAACCTAAAATGCAATAAAAAATAAATTTATTAAAAAAAAGAAAAAGAACAGAGAACATAGCAAACAGTTTCTCAGACCACAGGGCAATCAAATTAGAAGTCAGAATTAAGAAACTAACTCAAAACCACACAGCCTTATGGAAACTGAACAACTGGCTCCTGATTGTTGACTGGATAAACAATGAAATGAAGGCAGAAATAAAGATGTTCTTTGAAACCAATGAGAACAAAGATACAATGTACCAGAATCTCTAGGACACATATAAAGCAGTGTCTAGAGGGAAATTTACAGCAATAAATGCCCACATGAGAAGTGAGGGAAGATGTAAAATTGACACCCTTTTATCAAAATTGAAAGAGCTAGAGGAGCAAGATAAAACAACAGCAACAACAACAACAACAACAAAAACACAAAAGCTAACAGAAGACAAGAAATAACTAAGATCAGAGCAGAACTGAAGGAGCTAGAGACAGACAAAAAACCCTTTAAAAAAGCAATAAATCCAGAAGCTGGTTTTTTGTAAAGATCAACAAAATAGAAAGACCACTCGCCAGATTAATAAAACAGAAAAGGGAGAAGAATCAAATAGATGCAATAAAAAAACAGAAAGGGGATATCACAACTGATTCCACAGAAATACAAACTACCATCAGAGATTAGTACAAACAACTCTACGCACATAAACCAGTAAACCTGGAAGAAATGGATAAATTCCTGGACACTTGACCCTCTCAAGCCTAAATCAGGAAGAAGTTGAAACGCTGAAGAGACAAATAACAAGGGCTGAAGTTGAGGTAGTAATTAATAGCCTACCAACCAATAAAAGTCCAGGTCCAGACAGTTTCACAGCTGAATTTTACCAGACGTACAAAGAGGAGCTGGTACCATTCCTTCTGAAACTATTCCAAACAATACAAAAAGAGGGAATCCTTCCCAAATCATTCTATGAGACCAACATCATCCTGACACCACAAAAATCCTAGAAGATAATCTAGGCAAAACCATTCAGGACATAGGCATAGGCAAGGACTTCATGACTCAAACACCAAAAGCAATGGCAACAAAAGCCAAAATAGACAAATGGAGCCTAATTAAACTCCAGAGCTTTTGTACAGCAAAGGAACCAATCATTAGAGTGAATGGGCAACCAACAGAATGGAAAAACTTTTTTGTAGTCTATGCATCTGACAAAGGGCTAATATTCAGAATCTACAAAGAACTAAAACAGATTTACAAGAAAAAAGTCCATCCAAAAGTGGGGAAAGGATATGAACAGACGCTTTTCAAAAGAAGACATATATGAGGCCAACAAACATATGAAAAAATGCTTATCATCACTAGTCATTAGAAAAATTCAAATGAAAACCACATTGAGATACCACCTCATGCCAGTTAGACTGGCAGTCATTAAAAAATCTGGAGACAACAGATGCTGGAGAGGGTGTGGAGAAATAGGAACACTTTTACACTGTTGGTGGGAGTGTAAACTAGTGCAACCATTGTGGAAGACAGTTTGGCGCTTGCTCAAGGATCTAGAAATTGAAATTCCATTTGACCCAGCAATCCCATTACTGTGTATATACTCAAATTATTACAAATTATTCTATTATAAAGACACATGCACACATATGTTCACAGCAGCACTGTTTACCATAGCAAAGACCTGGAATCAACCCAAATGCCCATTGATGATAGACTGGACAAGGAAAACTTGGCAAATATATACCATGGAATACTATGCAGCCATAAAAAATGATGAGTTTGTGTCCTTTGTAGGGACATGGATGAATCTGGAAACCATCATTCTCAACAAACTGACACAAGAATAGAAAATCAAACACCACATGTTCTCACATATAGGTGGTTGATGAACAGCAAGAACACATGGACACAGGGAGGGGAATATCACACACTGGGGTCTGTTGGGGTGGCCAGGGAGGGACAGTGGGGGTGGGGGTGAGAAGGTTGGGGAGGGTTAACATGGGGAGAAATGCCAGATGTAGGTGACGGTGGGATGGAGGCAGCAAACCACATTGCCATGTGTGTACCTATGCAACAATCCTGCATGATCTGCACATGTACAATTAAAAATATATAGAGAGAGAATCTGTGGATTTTCTTCTAATTCAAATAATATATAAAGGTTTTAGTTGCTTTGTTCTAAATTATAGCTGTTCATGGTAGAAAACCTTAAGTAATCTACCGTATTAAATTATTGTATTGCATTATATTCAACTTTTAGATAACACAAAGAATGTAACTAGGGGATAGAAAAACTATGGTATTTCCACCAGTTAATAAAAATTATGGGCATAAAGGTATCTTTTAGGTTACCATTTTATCTCTAACATTTAGCTCATAATAAATCCAAATTCAGAGCTAAGCTTTTATTTTTAGGGAAAAATATCTTTTTGTCAAAATTTACTACATTACTTTTTCGAACTTTAAAATATTGCTTTTTGAAAGAAAGTTATAGAGAAGCTCTTGCATACGAATACTAAAAAAAATGTGGCAATACCTTGTAATGCAAATAAAATAACAAATTTGATCTATTATTCAATCAAATTAAATAAAAATAAGTTATCTTTCTATTTTCTCTATGCAAATATTCTTAAATTTTAGTTATTTAAAGATATAAAAGTATACAATCAAGATGTTGGAGAAATGTATTATTGAGGTATGCTGGGCAGTTAGTTAATAAAAATATGATATATTATCTGAATAATGTGATTTGGGAGCTCTTAAAGTTTTTTTGAAAATTGCAATTTTGTGGGGTGGGGTGGGAAAAAATTGCAGTTTTGGGTTTTTTTTTGTATTATTCTAAATAGCTTTAACAAAAATCCTTTTACTGTTCTCGATTTCTAAATTGTTTTTTTCAGCTACTTTAATATAATTAATTGGTAAATTTGAATGTAGTGTTCAACTTTTGAGTAAACAACATCACAAATTTGTATTCCAGTACAATAGTTTTGCCTTTGTACTTTTAATGGAAAAAAATAATAATATTTCTATGGATCAATGTGTTGTAATCATTTCTGTAATACTGTAAATTTGTGATTACTTAAGATTTAATAGAAAATTAATTATTCTTAAATAATTGACTCATTTGCATAAATGTCTGCTTTGTATAACAATTATCCTTACAAACTGCATTATTTAAAGTAGAAACTCATACTCAAGTGTTTTCTATACTATATAGAGACAGTAGTACACTAATCTACAGTATTTATGATGATTGATTGCATGTTCAACTTGACTGGGCCACAGGGTGCCCAGATATCTAGTCAAACATTATTCTGGGTGTTTCTGAAAGGGTGTTTTGGGGTAAGATTAACATTTAAAACAGTAGACTGAGTAAAGCAGATTGCCTTCCATAAAGCAGCTGGACCTAATTCACTCTGTTGAACTACTGAAAAAAACAAAACTGCTGACCCTCCCCTGAGTAAGAGATAATTTTTCTGTTGATGGCATTTCAACTAGGATGTCCACCTTCTTTCCTGCCTTCGCACTTGAACAAAAATATTGGCTCTTCCTGGGTCTGGAACCTACCAGGCTTTAGATTGGAAGTACACCTTTATATTTCTTGGTTCTCAGACCTTTAGATTCTGACTGGAACTAAACCATAGCTCCTCCAGGTCTCTAGCTTACTGATTCACACTGTAGTTCTTGGCACTCACCAGCCTTTATAATTGCGTGTGCCAGTTGCTTTTAATGAATCTTTCTATACACATGTGTGTATATGTGTGTATTCTATTGGTTCTGTTACTCTGGAGAACCCTGACTGATACAAAGTTATAAATATTTCAATTGGAAAAAATATATAAGTGACTTTACTATATATATTATTTTTGGTAGGGAGCAAAAGATGACATCACAAACATAACTCAAGGCAAAGTTTTTCTACTACAATTCAAGATGAAGAAAAAAATTTTTAAATGCTTTCTTTATATGCTATGATTTTTCCTTGAAAGAGTTCCTGTTAATGATATATATTAAAAACTAATAGTATATTTCTGCATTTATATTGTACATTTAATAAAATATATAAACAAGCCACTAGCATCAGATAACACATTATTTCATAATCTTTTATGCATTTAGCTTTTCAAAGCATTAGATTATACATTGTTTTGCTGAAATAGAGATATTTTTACTTTATTGGATCATTTTCATAATTTTTTTGATAACTGTATAATTAAGAAAAGGCACATTCCAAAATGTAGCTCTTTATATTATGTAAAATATAAAAAAATGCTAAGTGATCAACATAGTAGTTTCAAAAATAGTAAAGCTGTGAATGAAGCTGTTACACATATTCTTGTTACAAATACCTACAAAATATAAGTCAAATAAATAACAGCGCTTATGAAGAAATTAAATTTTAAGCAGATGTTACTGAAAACATACTTGAGGTGTTTATGTTAAAATGTTTGCAAAAATCGGAACAGAATGCAAATGGCTGCTCATCTATAAAATGCTTTTCACATACTCTTTTTTTAACTGGGACTATAATCAGATCACACACAGTCCACATTTCTAGATACACAATTTAAAAAACTATTTTTCATTATTTGAAATAAAACAAATATACTATTCCACACTTGAAAAGCTTTTACGAGCTTTAAGCCATTTTTAGGTTTTACCAAGACATCTCCGCTGCCTAATTTGTTTAGGGTGAATACTTCTGCTATTTGAATACCTTCCTTCAAGTCAGTTCTGTACTGTCTACAGATTATTATACATTCCTAATGTAGTAAAACTTTGAAATGCATGTAACTATTGTCATACTCCTTAAAACCATCTTCAAAGTGTTAATTCTTGTCCTGGTCTAGGTGATCCTGTGTTCTACCCACTGTGTTTGATTTTCTATATTGACAATTTTCAGGTATTCCTGGTGAAGAAAACTCCAGTTCTCTTTTCCTTATACACTTGATATTCACTTGATATCACCTAGATATTAATCTGTTTCTTTGTAACTGTAATATAGAGCTACCATCATTCTGGTTTGTTCTTAGGAAAGTACAGACAATAAACAAGATGATGTGATTTTCAGTAAAGCTCTCTTACCCCCTTGCATACTTTGATGCACTTCTTGCCCCTCTGTTGCATGATCGTTGATGTCTTTTTCTTGGTGTTTTCATCAAAATCTCTGCTACTGCCATCTTCATTTTTATTTTGGGAACCTCTCTCCTTTTTTTTCTTTTTTCTTTTTCAAAATCACTGTCATTGCCTGACACTTTTACTTTACCTTAGTTTACTGCAGTTTCACTCTCAATAACCTCATCTGCCTGATTCTGTAGATCTTATTTCACTGGAACAATGACATGAACACACATACACACACACACACACACACACACATACACACACACACACACACACACGCGCACATATTGATTTAGCAGTTTTCTTAGATACTTTATGGTTCTATTTGCAACCTCTTCTATGACCTGTTCTTGTCAGTATCAACTTGCCTATCTTATTCTGGTTATTTCGTTGCAGTGCAGATAAGTTGATCTTTCTCAAACTTCTGCCACTGCCTGCCTTGAAAATTTAACCAATTCTGCTTTAGGAGTCTTCTGTGATACTATCCTTTTTATCTACCATTTGTAATTTTTGCTTTATAATCACATAAGAAAGCTTCTCAAGTATAGTTATTTATATTTCTCATTCTCAAAGTCAATAGATTTTGATGATCTGAGTGTTTAGATTTCTATAAATTCTGGATAGTTGCAATGTTCTAATTTGTGATTAAAACCCATTTCCACCAACCTCTTCAACAACAGTGAGTGGCAAAATGTCAATTGAAGAGGTGAAGATACTGGAGCTATCTCATAGGAAAGCTTCATAAAGTTTCTAAGGATACCAAGTTTGAAACAAAAGGTTTGTTTCTCAACTGTGGTCCATTTTTATTTTTGGTAGATTATATAATTCAATTGATGAAGTACTACATGACATTATTTTAACATAAATTGTTGATCTTTGTCAAGCGTCTAAGGAATTTTAATCCCGTCCCTATAAGAAAACAACAGAATTCTATTCTTCAAACTGGTAGCTAAAGCGAGCGTCATTGCTAATCATCTCTTATCAGCTATAATATCAGAACATCATCACTTAATATGCCTAGTGGATTGTTGTTATAATGGGGCTCAAATTCAGGTAAAATTCAGAACAAAATATTATATACTTACATTTTGAATTTGATGAAAAATGATACAAAATCTATCTTATATATATTAGGATCTGGTCTCCTCTTTAGCATATTGATATAACCAAGAACATGAAAAAACTGAATAGAGAACCATAAATTTCAACACACATTGAGTAGAACTCAGAATCGAACTTTTCTGATTGACTTTCAAAACTGTCAAAGCAGTGCTAAAGTTTATGGCTCGAGGCCTTGCTATATCGTCAAATTCTGTGTTTTCAGGACTCTTCATCAGTCAAAGTAGTGTCAGCTTTGGCTGCCCTCATGAATATCACTTTATTTCATGGTTTTCTTGAATAGTATTTAGTAACAGCAATGATAATTTTTAGAACCTTTCTTCTACAGTTCTTTCTTTAAGCTAAAGTTTAAAATGTCATAAGAACATCTTCTTGATATTATTTGGAATCTTTGTATGCAAGAAATGAAATCAGTAACTCTCTGGATGCACAACTTATTTTTTATCTTTAGAAATAATATTTTGCTAATGATGCCACACAGAACTTGCCTACATTTTCTAATATTCTTTAGCTGGATTTTCTCAGTCTTCTGGTCAGACTGTCTGATATTGGCATGTCTGGGCATGAACCTCATGAGGGAGGTGAAGAAGCTGTTCCTGCTGACATTGTTTTGGAGCTGCTTCCCCACCGTGGCACCCTCCTGCGTGCTGCTGCTGCTACTTCTCCCAGCACGCCAGCCTCATGAGACGCACTTCTGACTGCGCTGTGTTACTGTTGCCATTACTAGCTTACCTATTTCTCTTTGCATTTTAGCTTTTATTTTAGGTTCAGGGATACATGTGCAGGCTTGTTATATGGGTAAAATGTGTCACAGGAGTTTGTGGCACAGCTTATTTTATCACCCAGGTACTAAGCCTAGTACCCAGTAATTATTTTTTGATCCTCTCCCTGCTCCCATCCTCCACCCTCAAATATGCCCCAGTGTCTGCAGTTCCCCTCCAGGCATGTGTCCATGTGCTGTCATCATTTATCTCCCACTCATAAGTGTAGCTCACCTTTTTCTAACATTTAGCTCAGAACCTATGGTAAACGTTCTATTTGTGCCACAGCAGTGTTTCTCAAAATGTCTGATTTCAGTATCTTAGTCTCCTGGGATGCTCCCCAAATATGTAGATTTCAAGAAGTCAGACCAACTGGATCTGACTCACTTAGAGTTGGGTCTACAATGTAAAAGTTTAATAAGGCTTTGGTAAAAAGTGTGAGGAATGCTGTACTTGGGAATGAAAGTTTGACTGATCATCGTATGTTTTTGCCTTTAATGAGAAATATGAGGCAGTTAAGCTGCTGAGAAGAGAGGGGAAGATGAACTTGAGGCACAGAATAGAAAAGTACTGCACTCTTGTCTAAGTAATTTAATTATGCACCTATTCAAAAAATGTTTATCAAGTCCCTGTTATAGTCTAGACACAGCTCAAGGACCCAGGTATAGTATCATATGTACTAGTGAATACAATGAACAGAATCCTTCCCTTCCTGGGACATGGAGTGAGCCTGAGGAGTAATAAGATTAAACAAAGAATTTTGCAATTTCCTTCAAATAGTTTGGTAAGTTGCACAGCAACATTTCTCTCTCTACATATGATTGTTTTTCCCTGAACATAAACTTCTGCTCCAAAACAGGAGAACTAAGGGTTGCTGCCCATTACACCATTTCCCAGGGGAAAGAGCAACATTGAAAACTAAAGTTTTTAGCTACAATGACTCAAATCCTTTTTCTAGGAGGTGTCTGAAGTACAGCGCTAATGCTGTTTATGGCGCTATGTGTTGCTATTAACACAGGAACACAATAAAACACATAGAAAGCCTGTCACGAATTACACCAGTCCTGGTGACTGTGAGAGCCCATCAGTGCAACAGGCCCAAGTGTGGCTTTTTATTGTTCAGTGTTCCATTATCTATACATTTAAAATATTTTTAGTTTTATTGAGGTATTACTGATGTACAACACAATGTACAGTTTTACAATGATGTCTAATCGTGTGAAACCACCACCACAATCAAAATAATGAAAAGCTTCATCAATCCTAAATGTTTCCTCATTTTCTTTGAAGCTCATCTTCACCTTTGTAATATCTCTAGATAGCAATATATATAATCTTAATGTCACTATATCTATACTTGTTTGCATTTTCAAATATTTAATGTAATTGAAATCACGCAGCCTGCCTTTCAGAAAAAAAGCACAGCATAATGATTTTGAGAATTGTCTATGTTGTTTGTATTAAAATTCCTTTATTTTGTTGTGTGAAAAAACACCATGAAAACATGGGTTTCTTAGTTCCACACAATATGAAATACACCTTTTAACAAAGTTTTTGGGGTTTAGGACTTTATTGCTAACTGTGAGTACCTGATACACAAGACGTCTAGAGCTTCCTCATAGTTTATATAGCTGAATAGTTTCTATTGCTCTGCACTATTTTTTCTTCTAAAGTTTCTAATATTCTCTTAGTATGTATCTTTAGCTCCAGAAGATTAATATGGGACTTTAAATTTTTGATTTTTTGTTTCTGTCATTTTCAAAATAATGCTTTCCTTCACCTTCCTAAAGAGATGTAGTATAGTTTTAATAGCTCTCTTAATGTTTTGGCTACTACTTCTATAATCTCCATCATTTTTGAATCTATTTCCAGTAATTGATTTCCTTATCATGAGTCAAATATTCTTATATTTTTGCACGTCTGCTAATTTTTTTTTATCAGAAAGAAAACATTTCATATATATGTTCCTATTTCAAAAAACTTAAACTGAGATTTTAGTAATGACGGAGTTTATTAAAACATTGTGTATTCTGCATGGTTAATGCTGAATACTCAGTATCCTTTTAAATACTGTAGAAATTTTTTGTGTAATTTGGTTATGTGACTACAAAATGCTTGATCCTTAAAGGTTTGTTTTTAAGCTTTGCAGAGAAAACAAAGTCTACGGCTACTTCCCTGCCACTACTAAGGCAATAGCCTTCTCAGAACTTCACTTGATGCTTCTTGTGTAGGACACATTTCTACTCTTGACTCATAAGTACCTGAATCATTGGCAGCACTTCTTGATCTCTGAGGATTTCTCTCCGTACTCCTTTTTAGTGGTTGTTTCCCTGGCTGTTTCTTTTCACGCATGACCTGTTCACTATTCAGCCAAAGCCTTGAGAGGAACTCTCTTAGGATCTCCACAGTTCTCTCTGCAGTTCTCTCCCCTTTGGTACTCTAGCATGCAATCTCTGGATGCCTGGGCTTACTTGAGCTCTGAACTTTGTGTTTTCAACTCTAGGGAATCCCTGGCCTTTTCTAGTGTTTCTACTCTGCAGCAATGTTACTGCTGCCTGTAGTCTCTCTCTAATAGGTTAGCTCAACCAATTCTGTAGCTCCTCCAATGTACTCCCATTCTCTCAGGAGTAAATGTCCTGTATTATCTATTGTCCACTACGTGAAAACTCTTGTTTCATATGTTTTGTCTAGTTTGTTGATTATTTAAGGTGAGGTGATAAATATGTTCTATTTTGCTACATTATGGAGAGAAGTGGAATTCTCAACATTATGTTTGAAAACTAATTTGTTAAAATGTCTCCTCTATTTGTTTAATGAAATAGACTTTGCAAGAAAGACAACATTTCACACATATGTTCCTACTTCAAAAAACTTAAACTCAGAGATTTCAGTAATGATGGAGTTTATTAAAACATCAGATTATATTCATCAATTAAACTCCACAAGATTTGTTAGCAAATTCAACCAAATATCCCTTTAGACAGAAATAATAAACAAATGACGGTTTTATATATAACACAAATGAATTCCAAAATGTTGAACCAAAAAAGCTAGGTACAAAAAAATTTGAGTCCATGTGTGTAAATATCAAAAATCATGTACGAGTTATCTATGATGTTAGAAGTTATAATCACAGTTAATTTGTACACACACACAAAATGTGGTGATCATACAACAAGAAACTTCTTGGATACTGGTAATGTATTTCTCAGTATATCTTGCAAATATTTTCTCTAGTTACTTTTAGCCTGCATGGATTGGGTATATTTTAGTTGTATGAGAAATCTTCATTTGTTGCTATTGAAATTTATAAATATTATATTTTTGTATTTTAGCATTGAAGTCTGCTAAAATATTTTAAATTCATTTTTTATAATTGTATTTAAATATTTGCTCCATCATAGCAAAACTCTAGGCTCCAACAGCACATGTTTTGAAAACAGTAGTGAGATATTATTTCTATTACATGTTTGTTTGTTTGTTTTTGTCTATAGAAAGCAAAGGAGCTACTTGGTCAAAACCATTTTTAATTTTTAATTTTATAGACAGATTCTTGCTTTATTGCCAAGAATTGAATGCCTCAGTCTACCAATTCAGTTGCTGACTGCTTATCTGAAACACACCCAGAAATAATGTTTACCAGTGATCTAGGCATCCCTTAACCCAGTCAAGTTGACATATAAAGTTAACCATCACAGTTATAAATTAAACTCTCTGCAGCATTTTACATTGCATAAACATACAGATATGTATGAGGTGATACCATATACATACAGTATGTAGATGAGTATGTACAGATCCACATATATATATTATATATACAAACCTACAGATATTACATATATATATGTAGTATTGCCCCATGAGTTATGTGTTATGTTATTTTCTCAATTTCATTAAATAGTTATATTGTACTTTTTGGTCATTTTATTGTATTACATGTCTTTAGGGAAGGATAGTATGTTACTCTGTTAGTTTTAACTAAATATCTAGTCAGTTTAAATAAAAATTGATTGTACAAAATTATTATCTTCATTGTTTATAAACATATCTACCTATGAAAAACCAAAATTCATTTTTGAAAGATTTCCTTTATCAAGAAAATGGTCTCCAAAAGGGGGGGAATCCCAGGAGATAAAAAAAAAAGAAAATGTACAAAAAATCCCAGTGTCTTCTTAAAGGTACAATATATATATTTTTAATAAAAAGGCCCTAATTCAAGTATTGTGAAGTGTTACATGAGGCTTTAGCTGTATGATTCCTGTTGAAGTCATGATCTTCATGGACTATCATCAGAATCACACAGTTATAACCCAAGAATCCCTTTGCACATTCAGTTACGTCTATAAAACTGCTTAGGTAATTTAGATGTTATTTTGCTTCAGTAAGAAAAAATAATTTAGTGGGTTTTTTTTTTTTTCTTTTTTCTTTTTGAAATGAAGTCTTGCTCTGTCACCACCTAGGCTGGAGTGCAGTGACTCAATTTTGGCTCACTGCAACCTTGGCTTTCTGGATTCATGTGATTCTCCTGCCTCAGCCTCTCAAGTACCTGGGATTACAGGTACACACCACAATGGCCCAGCTAATTTTTGTATTTTTAGTAGAGACAGATTTTCACCATGTTGGCCAGGCTGGTCTCAAACTCCTGACCTTGTGATCCACCTTCCTCGGCCTCCCAAATGCTGAGATTACAGGTGTGAGCCATGGCTCCCGGCCAATTTAGTGTTTTTAAAAGTTTTTAGTTTGTATCAAAAAGCACAGATTTAAAGAATTTAATATAATTTTAAAGAAAGAAATGATCAACATAATTAAATGTAGTGAATATATTTTGTCACCACCAAATTTCATATGGTGTACTAAAATGAAGAAATGTAGTTCAATGACATGAACATTTAAATGAAAATGCAGCATCTAACATGATTACCCAGTCGGGTGACTCCAGACTCAAAGTACTTTTGGAATTTTATTATTTTCATTATTTGTCATCTTTTCCATGCAAATAAGTGACCACAAAACAATGAAAGTTTTTGTACATTCCCTTAGAGACTTTGCAAGAGAAAATATAAACACTGTGTTTAAAATTTATTCATTTTAAATAAAAAATTGGGCAAGCTCATTATCTGATTTATCAAATATCTTTTACTCTTTTTCAGTTTTACTGTATTTCTTTATTTCTGTTTATTTTCTCACAACACACACTTATGCTCACACCCAAGCACGTATGCACACACATGAATGAGTGTGCAGATGCACAATAACTTTCATTTCTATATCTGTTGGTAGCTAAGAGGGCATTTCTAAAGCCAGATTGCACAAAAGGAAATCTATCCCAGACTGCTTTATAGCTATGTAGGCATCAATAACAGCCTAACCTCTTTGTGTCTCAATTTTCTGTAATTTGTAAAATGAGGATATTAATGTGATCTATATTGTAGCATTATTGTAAAAAACATATGTGTTAATGTGTGGAACAGAGCTTTGCATATTATAAGATCTTAAATATAAGCTAATAAATTTAGATTATTTACATCCACATTTCAATTAGATGTTTTACATTATACATATTTTGCCAAAGGGGAGTGGTAAGGTAATACAAATGTGTACATTAATCATAAGCATCAAACATTATGCCTGACATTATATTGTGCATCCTATAAGTATGCTATAAATTTGTGCATATTAATATGTTTATTTTGACATACGAGGAGAAAAGTTCACAGTAGTTAAGCGTCTCATAGAAGGTCATGAACTTCGTTATGGGTAGCTGTAAATCAGACTGATTTTCAGGCAGCATATTAATTCATGCCAAAACATTTTTTATATGTTGGATAGGTGCTGTACAATAGCTCTGAACAAAGATAACAAGGTCCCTTCTCTGATGCTTCTCATGTTGTAGCAAAAGTAAGAAAAAATAAATATGTTAATAAATACAAAAAATTTTTAACAATGATAATTTTTCAAAGAAAATAAAATGAGAAAATTTAGAAGAAATAAATAGATAAAGAAGGGTTATTTTAGATTAGATGTATCAGGAAAAAGCTGTTAGCAAAGTTAACATCTGAACTAAGAAGTTAATGGTGAGACAGACTTCCCAGTTGATCTGGGGGTGGGGATACAGGATCAGATTTCAAGGCAATGAGAACTATAGAGGTAAAGGACTTGGTGAGAGAAATAGTCGGATTAAGGATGCCAGCTTGAGTGATTGAGAGAATACTAGAAAAGATCACTGGGGCTCAGTCCAGTGGCATATATTTATAATCCCAGCACTTTAGGAGGCTGAGGTGGTAGGATTGCTTCAACCCAGGAGTTCAAGACCAACCTGGGCAATATAGGGAGACCCATCTCTACAGGAAATTAAAAAAAATATATTACTGAGAATGAAAAGAAAATGATTGGGAATTGTATCAACTACAACAAGCTGAATTTGGACATATAATATCTGAATATATTATTAAAATGGAAACACTGAATTGGCAATTGAAACATACGATGCTTAGGAGCAAAGTTATCTTCAAATGTATGATGTTAATTTCATTGACTGCACTGAATGAGGGAACTCATACAAAGAAGTGTAGGTGGAGAAAAGAAGAGGGAACTGGGCCAAGCTTTGGGGTACTCTAAATTTTAAGAATATATTTTTTTAAATGACCCAGCAAAATAGATAGAGAAGAGACAGTTGGATCTAGACAGAAAACAGATCATATTGTCATAAAACCTAAATGAAACTTTTTTTTTTCAAGGGATAAGAAAGATCACTTTTACAAGAAGCAGTTAAATGGTCAAAGATGATGAACATAGGGGATAGTTTAAACATGGATTTTAGTGGAACAATGTGGTAATAGTCTGATTTCTCTGGATTAAAGGACAGGGACGTAGGAAATTGGAGGGGTTTGGTTGAGGCAGTTCTTCCAACAGGAATTCTAGACGAGGAGCAGAAACTGGTTTAGTGGCAAGTAAAGAAAGGTTATGCAGTAAATGTAAAAACATATTAGGAAAGCTAACAGACCATGCTAGCTACTAAAAATGACCAAATAGAGAAAGTTGATTTGATGATGCAGAAGGAAGTAAGTGGAAGAGCAGAATACTTAAGATGATTAGAATATATTGAATCTTGGACACAAAGAGAGGAGTTAGCCTTCCATTAGTTCAGGAATGTATTCTTCATTTGAAGAGGAGGAAAAGAATGATAGTCTATTGGCAGGTAGGCTCGTCTGGGGTGTTTTCTAACACTAACCACCAATTATCTGAGACAGCAAATAGGTGCCCTATGATTTATTAATAGTTGAATTCTGACACTCTATAATTGGAGTTAGAATCAGACCCTGAAAGTCAAGGGCTCAGTATCAGAAAAACCCCCCTCCCCCACTTCAGATGCCAATCACAAGTCCAGGTCATTCATACTTCTGACTGCCTAGCTATAAAATGAGCATTTCTGCAACCTCCTCCTCAGCCTCCATAATTTTCTAAATGGTTCACAGAAATCAGAATAGCATTTTATTTACATTTACTGGTTTATTACAAAAGATATTATAAAGGATACAGAAGCACAGTCAGATGAAACGTATATAGGGTGAAGATCTGGAAGGGTCCCAATGTGGGAACTTCTGTCCCTTTAAGTTGATGTTTACCACCTTTCTAGAACATAGATGCATTCACTAACTCAGCAGTGCATCAAATCTTGCTGTCCAAGAGTTTTTGTGGAGTGTAATCTCCTGCTCTCCCCATACCTTCCCAGAATTTATAGGTGGGGCAAAAATTTCAGCCTCCTCTTCACTTGGTCTTTCTGGTGACCAGCCCTATTTGGGGTTTATCAACAGGCCCCACACTAAGTCACCTCAATGACAAAAATTCAGCTATGATCAAAACAGAATCCTTAGACATAAAAAAAAGTCATTTCTATTACTTACGAAATTTCCAAGGTTTGGGGCGCTCTGGGCTAGGAACAAGAGGCAAAGACCAAATATATTTCTTATTATACCATAGCTAATATATTTGCACTATGGGATTATGAAAATATCACTTGATTATATCTCTGTTCTTAAGAGTAAAGTGAATTTGTTGTATTCTTTTGTGGGTTAAATGTTTAAGGAGGTAAGAGAATGTACAAAACATTTGTTTAGCCAACTAAGAAAATAAACATACTTATTAAAGTGAAGCAGAATTCCTGTGAAATGTCAAGTGCAGGAGCTAAATCAAAGTATCAGATAATCAGTACTACTTGAATCAGGGACAAAGATAATGCTAATAATTTCAAGTAATTGGTCATTAAAGGTACTCAAAAAATTAGAGAGAGATCTAGGACACTGAGGATAATTCCCTAGGTCCTGTCTCTCCACATCAGACATGCAATATCTGTCCCAGAATAACAAACTGAGTCTCTAATTATGTCTGCAAATCATTCCACACAGAAAACAGAATTTTAGAAAATGAAATGTATCTATTTTATATTTCAGACAATTGTGTAGGTTATATGATATTCGGAAAGCTCCATTTCACAGATTCTTGGGTTTATTTGGTATAAGAAATCCTTTGGGGAGGGAGCATATTGGTAAGTTTATTAGATACGTATGGCCTTTTCTCCTAACAAATATTTATCTGGAAGTTCAGTTGCAAAGGGCCTGGGTCTGTGCCTACTTCTCTTCCTTTTCCCTCAAAGGGGTTCCACCAACCTGCCAAGAGGAGCAAGATAAACATAGACCAACTCTTTTAACTTCTGAATTTTCATTGCTCATCTTCAACTTGTGCACTTAGTGGCTTTTAAATGAGAAAAGTTATGATTTTGTTGTTGCTGTTTTCATTTTATGAGGAGTAGGGTTAATGGAGTTGAAGCTTTGAAAAGGTTTAGAAAATGTTAGAATGGGGATAGCAGAGAAAAAATGCTTAGGAGGTAGTGGTCGAGTAGTGAAATGATGAAAGCTAAAACTTTTAAAATGGTATAGTTATTGCTAACAAACAATTTAAGAAATGAAAGTGGAATGTAGAAGTAAAATACACAAGAATACTGTAGGAGGTTAGTCAAAGAATTGAGAGCCTGATTGAAGAGAAAGGCATATATATATTCTTCAGTTAAAACTTAACTGCTATAGAGAAGTTAAAATGGTATGTGTTTACACTGAAATCCTGTGAAATAAATGAGTTAAATGCCTGAAAACAATTGTGTTCAGTGTTATTATTCTAAAGGCATAGGACTTTTAGGGCTGAACCATGTTTTTCAGTAATGAAATCTAACTTTTAATGTTTATTCATAAGGTCCTAATTAATTGTCAAGTGCAATCCATCAAAACAAATTGAGATACATTTGCAGAACATTGTGCAGAATCTGACCTTCACCTAAATTTTACCTAGCTAAATCTTCTTTATATTCCTTTGAGAATCCCATCGTTAAGCCAAATGTATTTCCCAATTGGCTTGGATGTCATGGAAAAATACATGTGAGGAATTGAGTAAGTTTATATCATGAATTTAATAATCAACACTTTTCTACTCAACAGTCAACACTGGCAGTCCTAAAATTATTAAGAGTTAATAATGGAGGCAACATTATTTTCTCTTCAAAGAACTAAAAGATTTTCTCCCTTTTAATCAAGTAAAAAACAAACTAGATTAGAATTTGTGCCAACACGTACATGCATTTCACACCTGTGACATAACCACACCATCAAAAGGATAGAAAAGAGTATGGGGCTACATGTTATAATTGGTGAACTCTTTGAATAGCAAAAAAAGTTACATAAGACCTACTGAGCTAATAATAAAAAATATATCAATTAAGTTTTATGACAAATATCTATTTATCTTATTAACAGCTTAGGTAATTCTAGAAAAGCACAAATAATTTTGACCACTAAAGCATTCTAGATACTATTTTAAGTAGTTTGGCATTATTTGCAGATCAAAGTATGTGGTAGTAAACTATGCAGTTCAAGAGTTTATTTAAAATGTCCTGTTTTCCCCCAGTGCTGAATTAACCTGTAAAGTATAAACTGCATGTTCACTTGCTTCGCCTGTAAATATTCACTATTAAGTACTGTAGTAATTATTCATAAGATATCCTAGGAAAAGAAAGATGATGAATACTGTAACTATTAATATGTTTCTATTTACATAATTTGTAATGTCTTGGGAAGAGACACAAGTATAATTTTAACAATAGTATCATTTATAGATTGTATCACAGACTTTAATAGAAAACAGTCATGGTGGCAGTGTCAGATCACAGCAAGATCAACGTTCTTAGCGTGTTGAAGAACTATTTATTTTAGGAAATGGTACCTGTATGTAAGATTAAACTATGTTAGCCAAATTCCCTGGGCCAGCCAAAACTTGGAGGGAGTTATACAGTCATATGCAATATAATGATAGACTGTATATATAATGCGGGCCTATAAGATTATAATGGAGCTGAAAAATTTCTATTGCTTGGTGACACAAAAGCCATCACAAAATAGAATAAAGATATAAAAAGGAAAATACTTTGTCCAGCTGTAAAATGTGTTTGTGTTTTTAACTAAGAGCTATTAAAGGAGTCAAAAATTTTAAAAAATTAAAAATTTTCAGCGCTTTAGGGGGCCGAGGTGGGTGAATGGCCTGAACTCAGGAGTTCCAGACCAGCCTGGGCAACACGGTGAAACCCCATCTCTACTGAAACACAAAAAATTAGCCAGGTGTGGTGGCATGCGCCTGTAGTCCCAGCTACTCAGGAGGCTGAGGCAGGAGATTTGCTTGAACCCAGGAAGTGGGGGTTGCAGTGAGCCAAGATTGCGCTACTGCACTCCAGCCTAGGTGACAGAGTGACAGAGTGAGACTCTGTCTCCAAAAAAGAAAAAGAAAAATTAAAATTTTTTTAATGTTTAAATTTTAAGCAAAAATATTATAGTCAGTTAAGATTAATTTATCAATGAAGAAAAATTTATTTTTAAAATATTTAGAGTGGCCTTAGTGTATAGTGTTCATAAAGTCTACAGTAGTGTCCAGTTATGTCCAAAAATTGACATTCACTTACCATTCATTCATTGACTCACCCAGAGCAACTTCCAGTTCTGCAAGCTCCATTTTGTGGTAAGTTTCCTATACAGGTATAACTTTTAAAAATATCCTTTGCATCACATTGTTACTATACCTTCTCTGTTTACACAAATACTAACCATTGCATTATAGTTGTAACAGTTTGTATCTTTTTGCAATACAACATTATATACAGTTGGTATTGGTATTTAGTACTGTAACATATCATACACATTTGTAGCCTAGCAGCAATAGGCTGTCCTGTATAGCCTAGGTGTCCTGTACCATAGGCCATGTAAACTTGTGTAAATACACTCTATGTTATTCACATAGTGATAAAATTGCCTAAGAATACGTTTGTCAGAGCATATCCCTTAGCATTGATTGGCAATGCATGATTTGTTTCAGATTGAGACAACAGCAATTGATTCCCAGAGTGAACATGAAATGTTTAGGTTAGAAATATTTAAAAGGTGGATTAAACCCAGAATTTCAAGGATTATGAAATATAGTAATTAAATATTTTATATCAATTTTAAATATCATTATAAGCCATGGAGAAATAGGATGCTGACCGAAAATTGTAGAATATTGTTGGTAGACAAAATAATGTTTCTTTCTTTCCTAGATATAATGAATGTTATTTATTTTATAAATGATATTATAAAAGTAAAGTATACCTTAAAACATTTACTTGAATATTCAAAAATATTCTTCTCCTTAATGATACAATAGATTGTGGAAGAACAGATTTGAACCATTTTTATACTTAACAGCCATTACAAAAAATAAAATGTGACTAGCAATTGCAGTAAGGCAAGGTACTAAGTGTGGAGGCAAAGCAAATGAAGAAATTGCTCAAATGTAGAAATAATACTTCGTCATAGAAAATCAAATGTTACACTTTTTCAACATACAGAATATATTACTCTAATGTAAAATAATTTTATTCTTTGATTCAAATATCAGAAATAGAAATATTAAAATCCCTAAGTTTAGAAATTGAAAAGAAAATTGATTCAGATAATTGATCATCATTTTGACACTGAAAGAAATAGAATTTTAAGGAAATATTAATTCATTAGAGGATTCAGATTCTGAAAGGTATTGATAACTGTTCAAAAGAAAATGAATATCTATGAAACAGTTCCAGTGCTAGGTTGGCAGTAAAGGGAAGAATTCCATAGAGAAAGATTCATCACCAGAATGAGGAAGATCACTGACAGGAGGGCAATGGAAATATAATTGTTTTAGATGGTGTAATAATAAAAATGTAATAAAAAGGTCAAAGGCTTATAGGCTCATAAAACATTTTGAAAGGGGAACAATTCATATTCTATTAGCCCGACAAGAAAAAATATGTATATGATATAGCTACTTTTCCCCAAAGTTTAGGAAAATGTCCTTTGCTAACTCATGCAAAACTTAAGAGATTTGTATGCTAGAACATGATCCTGCAAACCTATTTCTTCTCTAATAGAAATAAAGGCAACATTGTTTACCAGTAGATGTGTATAAAATATAAGAAAGTCATAGCCTGCTATCTTTTGTTTTATTATTAGCAGTAAAGAATTTTAGTCCTGGAACAAATTCACATGGAAACTTATTATAGCTCCTATATTTAGATGAATAATTTTAGATATTTAAGATCGATACTAACAGTAGCATAGAAAAACTATGTACAGTGATGCAACAGAGAAAATCTAGTTGACTTCACCACTGTCACACACACACACACACACACGCGCGCGCGCGCGCACACACACTACATATTCCTCATATATACTTCATTTTGTGTTTTATATGTTACATTTCATGCATTCAAACTGACAGAACATGTCAGTAATTAATTCCAAGAATAATAAACTCCTAGAAAGCATTAATACAAAAAATACATAACAAATGAAAACTAGTCTTATATCATTAAATCATATGTACATGAGTAATAAAACTATAAAAATTTAAATAGAAAAGAAATCATGATGTTCACAAACAGGAAAACCTCTGTGGAGATGATAGATTGAAGAATTAGGGTGAAAATCATGAATAGACATGACAAAGAGGTCATTTCATTGTTTGGTTGGAAAGTCAGTTTATTCATGTGAATATTGCTATAGTAAGTTCTTAATTGAATCTTTTATTTACTTTTTAAAAATTGCCCTTTAGGTTCTGGGGTACCTGTGCAGATCATGAAGGATTGTTGAATAGGTACATACATGGCAAGGTGGTTTGCTGCCTCCATTCTCTCGTCACCTATATCTGGCAATTCTCCCCATGTTCCCCCCCCCCCAGTCTCCATAGCCCCTGCTGTCCCTCCCCTAGCCCCCCCAACAGACCCCAGTGTGTGATGCTCTGCTCCCTGTGTCAGTGTGTTCACATTGTTCAACACCTGCTTATGAGTGGGAACGTGGGGTGTTTGATTTTCTGTTCTTGTGTCAGCTTGCTGAGAATGATGGTTTCCAGGTTCATCCATGTCCCTACAAAAGACACAAACTCATCGTTTTTTATGGCTGCATAGTATTGCATGGTGTGTTTGTGCCACATTTTCCTTGTCCAGTCTATCATTGATGGGCTACTGGGTTGGTTCCATGTCTTTGCTATTGTAAACAGTGCCTCAGTGAACATATGAGTGCATATGTCTTTATGAGAAAATGATTTACAATCCTTTGAATATATACCCAGTAATGAGATTCCTGGGTCAAATGTATTTTCTATTTCTAGGTACTTGAGGAATCACCACACTGTTTTTCCCAATGGTTGAACTAATTTACACTCCCAACAACAGTGTAAAAGTGTTCCTATTTCTCCATGTCCTCTTCAGCATCTGTTATCTCCAGATTTTTTAATGATCTCCATTCTAACTAGTGTGAGATGGTATCTCAATGTTGTTTTGATTTGCATATGTCTAATGACCAGTGATGATGATAAGTTTTTCATATGTTTGTTGGCCTCATATATATGTTCTTTTGAAAAGTGTCTGTTCATATCCTTTGCCCACTTTTGAATGGGTTTATTTGTTTGTTTCTGTTAAATTTGTTTTAGTTCTTTGTAGATTCTGCGTATTAGCCCTTTATCAGGTGGGTAGATTGTAAAAATTTTTTCCCATTCTATTGGTTGCTGGTTCACTCTAATGATTGCTTCTTTTGCTGTATAGAAGCTCTGGAGTTTAATTAGATCCCATTTGTCTATTTTGGGTTTTGTTGCCAATGCTTTTGGTGTTTGAGTCATGAAGTCCTTGCCTATGCCTATGTCCTGAATGCTATTGCTTAGGTTTTCTTCTACGGTTTTTATGGTGTTAGGTCTTATGCTTAAGTCTTTAATCCATCTGGAGTTAATTTTAGTGTAAGGTGTCAGGAAGGAGTCCAGTTTCTCCTTTCTTAACAACTTTTTAAAACTAACAGAAGGCCACATATGGAAGGAAATGAGACTGATATAATTCAGTGCATCAGGGAGAAAAACAATCACCAGAATAAAACCTGTGATATAAATTCATATAGTATGTATAATTAGTAGGTAAACAAATAGTGAATAGAAGAGTCAAATATGTCAACAATACTTTTATGTTGCTTTAGTCTATAAAAGTAAAATATATGAGTGGGCCTCCAATGGTCATTGCTCCACTTTTCTATAAATCAGATTTCTCAAACTTTAACTCCATATTCTGCGTATAGAAAATTAACATAACAATATCAGTTTGCATTGATATTTGGGGAGATTATTTGCTTTTCTCTAAATAAAATTTCTTAACTTTCTTAACTCCACATTCTGCGTAGAGAAAATTGAAATAATGATGTCAGTTTGCATAGTTATTTGGGGAGATTAATTGCAATTATATGTGTGAAAAAATGGGAAGGATATTTCCTCAATAAATATTAACATTAAAACTCCTAATGGTAGGAGACTTTCCCCTCTACTAATATTACCTGAAGATGTTCCATATTAAAATCAGATGTTTTGGACTGGCAACAGAAACTCTGTGTTATGTAACCATGTAAGCTCATCTTTTTGATCATGTTTTCAGAAGAAAACCATCTATAGCCCAGTTGTTTGTAGTGGGTGTCATAACTACATCTAGTGCTGTGAAATTTATTATTTTTCACTTAACATTAATGTTACCAATATTCACCTAAAATGTTGTATGTCTCCTTAGTTCACTCTATTTTTATTGCTATATTATCATTCATTGTACTAATATACCCAGATATTTTCACTTTCCTGTTGGTAGGCATTTTGTTTTCAAGCTTTTTAATATTAATAACATCATTACCATAATAGCAATTTCTTGTTAATGTATTCGGTTCTTTATGTGCAAAACTTTTTCTTGAGTGTTTACCTCAAGGAATGCAGGCTAGAAGGTATACACATATTTTTTTATATAATGTAACATTTTTCCAATTTGGTTCTGTCCATTTTGACTCCTACCAGAAATTTGTAATAGATATCATTAATTTACATTCTTTCCCTTGTATGTGTTTCTCATATTTCTGATTTACCAAATTGAATATGAATAATATAGTATTGCATTATAGTCTTTAGTTGCATTTTCTTGATTAGAAGTTCATTTGAACCTTTATTTTAAAATCTATTAGTTATAACTTTCACCTGTGGAATTCCAGTTCATTATTTTCAGTCAATTTTTTCATTGGATATGTATGCTTTCAAATTGGTTTTACATAAGTTATTATTATTACTTTTTTGTTGGTTATAGGTGTTATGAATATATTCTCCTACTTATTGTCTTACAGTTTTATTTTAAGGTGTCATTTTATAAAACAAAGTTTTAAATTTAAATGCAGTTAAATGTGTCAATCCTTTTGTTTTATGTAAGCAATTACTTCTCTCTTGATAAACAAATGCACCTGTATATTCTTAAATTTGTTAAGCTTACACTAGATATATAAATACAGCTATAGTTAATTTGTCACATGCAATTAGGTAGAGATCCAATTTTATGTTTTTTATGTCTTTTAATGATGGCTGATGACTTATATTCCAGTTATTCTATAGTCCTTGCTTTGCTCAGTAGTCTTTCAGGACATCTTTTATAGCAAAATCATATAGATTGGGGGTATGTTTCGCGGCTTTCTTCAGTTTTTATTTTTTATTTTTATTATACCTTAAGTTCTGGGATACATGTGCATAACATGCAGGTTTCTTACATAGGTATACATATGCCATGGTGTTTCGCTGCACCAATTAACTGTCATCTACATTCAGTATTTCTCTTAATGCTATCCCGCCCCTTGTCCCCAAGCTCCTGACAGGTCCCGATGTGCAATATTTCCCTCCCTGTGTGCATATGTTTTCACTGTTCAACTCCCACTTATGAGTGAGAACATGCAGTATTTGATTTTCTGTTCCTGTGTTACTTTGCTGAGAATGATGGTTTCCAGCTTCATTCATGTCCCTGCAAAGGACATGAACTCATTCTTTTTATGGCTGCATAGTATTCTACTCACACTTTCCCTTTAGCTTATTTTACAGCTCCCCATCCCATTTATTTCTTTCATTCACCTTCCTGTATTTCTACAATACCACATCAATTTTTTCATAAAATGTTAATTTTAACTTTATTTTGTCATAATTAATGAAAAACTTTATTCTATAGTATGATCATTTTAAATAGTGCTTGCTTGTCTATCAGTTGATAATAAAATTAAATATAACCATAATATTTATATAATAATACAAATTTGTCCTCTGAGAAGAAACAAAACATGATAGTACCTATTTTATTATATGATTTGTGGTTTTACTTGAATACTATTATTATTTCTCTATGTCTTGCATGATTTTAAGGTAGACAACCTCGAAGTCTAAAAGACACTGGTAAATACTTTGAATGCCTTTTTCCCCCCAAATGTCTTCCTCCAGAAAACTCTATCCATCTCCTTGCATCTCAATGTATGAGTCTTTGGGACCCATGAACTTTTATCTTTTTGTGATGTTTGTGATGTCTTTCTTCTGTTTTTTGTTTGTTTGTTTGTTTTTGCTTTTGTTAAATTTGGGTTTATCAAAGGCTCTGTGAACTTGAAAGTGGCTTTTTCAACTGCAAGATTTACTTTGCACAGCATTACCTGAAATCAAAAATACAATATTCTTAAATATCATGGTTTATGCTATGTTTATCAACCCATCCATAATAGCTCTCTTAAGCCTCCTTTCTAAGTTGCTTCAAGTTACTAAGGAAAAAAAAATCCTTCAATTTGTATTGCAGGGAATGGTAGTGGAGAGAAGATAGAATGCTTGGCTGCTGAGCACTTCAGTTTAGATATGCAATAGGTAGGTTAGATAATTATAAAAGAGACGATAGAGTAAGATAATTATGAGATTGAAATGCTATCTAGATTAGGAAGATGCTATTTAAATCAGAGCTTTATAGAGTAGTAAAAGCTTGGCATGACCTAAAATTTTCAAAAGAGTAGATGTTCTTAGTCTTTTAGAGTTGGTGGGTGCTAAACTTGAGCATCTAAATTTGTACTTGGAAAGACACTTTTATAGACCCTATGCAAATCATTTTTTAAATTAATTCAAATTATTCTTTTTAAGTTATTTTATTTTTTTTCAAATACTTGGGGAATTCACATTGAGTTAACCAACTATGGAGCATAAAGAGTAGGAATATCTTTCAGAAGATGTTAAAATATGTTTTGCTTTGTTAGGTAAAGGAAATTTTTGCCTAAATAAATAATATTATTTATTTCTCAATTTCGTCAAAATTTTTAGCAAAAAATCTTAAAACAGGTGTCTATACAAACTGTCTGCAATTTATTTCTTACCATTGTTTTAATCCAAAAATACTCCATTTATCCTTCTCCTACAGCCGTTCATATAAAAATGAGCAATGAGCTCAGCATGCTAAATTTAGTGGTCAATTAACAGACTAAACTTATGAACAATTTTTAATACTTTAGATCATCCTTCCTCCTTGAAAAACAGGTTTACCAGGGCACCATATATTCCTATCTTTTGTTTGTTTGTTTTTACTTGTGTAATCACTTTATCTTAGATTTGTTGATGGCTTCTTTCCATCACCCTAAACTCTACCATTTGGAGATTCTTCGTGAAAGATGAGTTTGTAGTATGCTTTGGCCAACCTAGTTCTTCCTCCTTTCTCACTTGTAGTCCTCAGGAATAACTGTAGAATATGCCTGGAGTGCAAGATTCTGTGATAAAGGGAGACTATCCTGAAAAGCCCAAAATCTGTTTTAGTGTAACCTAGAATAGGATGTCCTTTAATGCTATAGCCCAGTACATCAAGTTGTCCTCTGGTATAAAACTTAGGTCAGGTGCAAAGTGGGGCATGTGCAGACAAAACTTCATCCACACTGGGCAGCTTTCGTAAGTCTTTGGGAATTGGCTTACCATGAATCCTAGGCTTCTGTTGCCCTTGCTGCCTGTCTGTGAATTAAAAAGTTGCTTTGCTTAACTTGTTATGTGAGTGTTCTCTCTCATCAGCCTCATGCAAGTGGATTGATACCAGTGCCTGGAATTTAGAGAAATGCTTAGAGCCCTGGTATTGACACTGGCAGATAGTAAATGACTTCACCTTGCGTGTTCGTATTGAAGCTTATGCTTGCTCTCAGAAATTTTAAACTTGACGTTAACAATGGTCAAATTTCCATCTACACTCATGACTTCTGAGGTATGGATTTGTATATCCCATCAACCTGCTCTTTATGCAGCTTCCTTGATTCTTTGTTTTCTCTCACAACCCACTTCAAGTTCATCAGCAAATTGTATAATTACTACCATTGGAATACAACATAAAGAGGAGAGATTTATTTTAAAGAATTGTTTCACGTGACTGTTAGAGATGTCTGGAATTTTATTGGCTGGAGGCACAAAGAAGAGTAGATGTTGCAGCTGGAGTCTAATGGCAGTCTGGAAGCAGAATTTTTTCTTTCTCAGGATCCTCATTCTTTTTCTTAAGGTCTTCAACTTCTTAGATGAGTCCCACTCACATTATGAGGATGTAAAAAGCTTTACTCAAAGACTACTGATTTAAATGTTAACATCATCTAAAAATACCCTTCCAGGTGACATAGAGACATGTTTGACCAAATATCTAGACATCATGACCTAGCCAAAGTTGAAACATAAAATCAACATCACATGAAGGAGGAAAGTTCATCTGCCTTCATTGCCTGTCCAAATTTCAACTAGTTAGTACTACAATGGTCTGGATATACACTCGCAGTTTATCAGACTTATTCATGGGAAGACTAGAAGTGGTGTCACCTCTTTGCTCTCTGAAAATCGTTTCACATAAACAGCACATTTATCTGGGACTTGAGCCTGAGAATTTCAGACACGGCACTGGACTTGATTTGAAGGCAGCATAGGTTGAATGTTTTTCAGGCTGAGGGTCATGGCCTTTCCCAAAAACAAATTAAGAAAATAAAATATGCAGACATAGATTTATAAATATAAACTCAGTTCTCTTTTCTAGTCACCTGCTCCATTGTTCTAGCCTTAATATGAAGATATATATTTTAAAGATGATTCCAGTTTACAAACCTTTAAGTGCTAGTTTTTGGTAACAATGTAAGGAGCTGTAATCATGAGAGAAATGGTTAAGGCTCTGAAATTACTTAAAGGCAATAATCTCTTCATATTTTTTGTCTTTTATTAGTCACATGGTTTACTAATATTTTGGGAAATTCTTCTCTCTACCTCCTCCCAACACACACACACACGCGCGTGCGCACACACACGTATACACTCAGACCTGGTGAAAAATAGATGTTTGTCATACCTGCATTAGGTTTGTAGGAAAGACTTTGCCTTTCCTTCCTTATTTTCTTAGTGGTTACACATTGAATTTATCCTCTGTTGTGGCAGAGTCGAATTCAGAAAGCCCAGGCAAATGTCACAATGATGCAGATAATTTATTATGAAACAATTTAGCGATGACCTATGGATGTAGAAGGTATGGAAAACACCTGGTAAAAGGAAAAGGTAGAAGCAAACATGGAAGAATTATTTGGTTAATGAGAGGGAAAATATAGCATTTGCTTAAAAGGTTCCTGCAAACTTGAGATGAACATGGAGGAATCCTTAAAAGCAGCAACTTGGGGGGAAGATACGGTGAGAAACCTAACCTACTTTTTATACCTAAACACATCATTTGAATTTCTTGAAGTTCTGGTTCAAACTTACAGCTGCAAGATCCAGTTCATTAAGTGTTCTAATGTTTTTAAGTGCACAGTAACAATAACTGTCAGCTACATTAATGAAATAAGTAGAGAAACAATGTATGCATGTGTCAATGGCTAGATATTGACTACATATATTTTCTTTTCTCATGATTGCTGATCTTTGAAACTACAGTTCATATAATTTTAATTTTAATTCTTTCTAGCTAACACCATAACCCTCCAGATTATTTCCTGTTCATAATTCTTATGATTAGTTTTGATCTTTGGCTTTATTACTGAACATTCTCATATATCTAATCATATTAGCTACCTATTTAGCCTGTAAACATCACCTAGGAGATTTGGAAAGATAACATAAATTGAAATTTATAGTTTCCCTTTGTGGCAATTTCTGTCTTCTACAAATGAAGGGGCTACGTGTTATTTTTATAATTATATACAACATTATTTTGCTCTGAGAAGTCTCTTTTGGCTCATTTAAGTAGTTTTAATTATTTTTCTACATAACACGTTCCTTCAACTTTTGGTATATTAAAAACTAACAGTAAATTGAAAATTATCATAGCTAGCTTATAGGTTACAAAAATTAAATGAAAGTCACGAAGCTAAGCACAGAATTGCATGTCTAATTTTTAAGAATACAGAAAGTTGCTTAAAAGTCATCTTTTATATATTTGCAAATTAATCTTGCATCATGACCAATTGCTTATCAGTAATTTCTTGATTAGGTAATAACCCTCACCTAATTTCTTCATTATATTTTGTGTGTCCACAAAGCATTTTCTTGTACCCATCTCCTCTAACTTCACTGGAAATTATCCCACCAACTTATTTTTAATATTTAAATTTAAAGGAGAATTCACCACAGCCAAGCAAAACTCATCATAAGAAGGCAGCAATTAAATAAGTAGAATTTTAAAAATTATCAATATAAAGTAAATCAAATCATATAGCAATATCCAAAAGTCATTTTATAAAGTTAGTTCTTCACACTCTACTTTTAAAATAATATTTTCTAACCAATCAGTTCACCTAATATTAACTATATTTAGTCGATAGTGTATTTTTCTCTCAATAGTAAAACTTAGAGATTTCTTATTAAAATAAGGAATAAACAAGGTAATTGGAGATTACATGACACAACATAATTGGAGATTTTTGCTGACTTTATATTAGTTCCTTTAGGTGTAAAATAAAATTATGATTAGATTACATGTATTGTCCTAAACTGAGGCTGTGTTTACATTCATTTTATATATACTTTCTATTCATTTTGTATAATATTTATTGTCATGTTTATTAATCTCTTACAGGACAATGTCTAATCTACAGTGTTTTGTTTGTTTTAATTTCAGATGCTGTAGCCTTTATTACCAAAAATTCCAGTTAGTGATTTTCTATATTTTCTATTTCTCTCCTCACTATATTCATGCATTTCTTTAAGTACCTGTTCACTGTAATAATGACATTTTTAATTTTTTGTCTGCATATTCTTTCATCTAATTTATTTCTGAGTCTTTTTATACTGACTAAACTTTTTTCTTATTACATATTCACTTTTATTTTTGGCTTCTAGGTATATCTAGTAATTCTATAATGTAATGATAGACATTGTATATTTTACATTGCTAAGTGTCTTGATTTTGTACTCTTTGTTTAAAGCAAAAATATTCAATCTTCTGGCTTCCCTGAGCCACACTGGAGGAAGAAAAATTTTCTTGGGCCACACATAAATGCACTAAAACTAATGAAAACTGATAATATAAAAAATTACAAAAAATTTTTAAGAAAGTTTATAAATTTGTGTCAGACTACATTCAAAGCTGGGACAGGTTTGACGAGATTGGTTTAAATAGCACTGGTCTTTTATCTAAGAAGCAATTAAATATTGTACTTCAGTTTGATAAATTAAAGTCTTATCTTCAAAAGCTTTTTTAGGAAGGGTTTAAGCTAGCTTTTACTCTGGAGATACTTCAGCCTCTGTACTAAGGCTTGACCTTTATTTGATCTCTAATAAATACCTTGATATTCTCTCTAGGTTGTTAGAACTTGCAAAATTATCAGCAATTTGTGAATTCTTAGGATTAGTTAGTTTATAGCTCCCGTCTCATGTTTTTCTTGGTGTATTGATTCTGTGTTCAAGCACATGTTCATACTATACAAAGATACAATCTTGACTGTATGCAAATTTCTTGAGCTGATTATTATTACTCATAGTTCCCTTTTCTCTGGGAAACTGCCTTGCAGATTCTATAATTGGAAATCAATTTTAGTGTCTTGCATTTAGTGAAAACTTTATGCTCTGCTTGGGGGTCTTAATCTCTACTAAGAATTCCATAATGGGCTTCCAGACAGAATGAACAGAGAATCATAGGAATTAACTCATTACTTTCCCTCTCTCATGAGTCATAGTCCTATGATGGCTAGAGTTCAATGATGAGACCATTGTTTCATATATTTTGTGTAGTTTTCTCACTGTTTAAGGGGCTAATTTAATTTTGTAATCGCTAAAATTTTACAATCTTTTGGGAGCAATTATGAATACCCAGAATATGCATGTATGTAAATGTAAAAAAATATATGTATACACACACATACACATATACATTAAAAATTATCACATTTCAAAAGATAAAAATTTTACTACTTAAAGAATATATTTTTGTGTGTTTGAATTATGTAAAGTTTGTTAGAAGGATATATATTTAATCTAATATCTAGCATGCATATTTAACAGCTTTGGCAGAAGTTGAGGTTAGTAATTAACTTTTGCATCTTTATGGAGAAAATATTATTATAAATGTCTAGGTTCTATAGTGTTGTAGGACAGAGTAAAGGGATTAAGTGTTGGTAACTTTTACAGTGTCTGCTATGGCTTTCGAATACTGGACCAAGATATAAAAAGAAATGAGTAACCCTACAGCTGAAATTTTAAATCCAACTTTTTTGTGATATATCTTGAAAATAACAGTGACATAAAATATTTTTGGTATCAACATACATCAAAAAAGTCAGAAACAATCTCATAAATATATTAATAAATACAAATCGTTTTGATTCACCTTGATCCAACCAGGTCAAAACGAAAACAATACAACTAGGAGAATGGAGTGTTATGACACTGTGGAGTCACTGGCAACATTTTTTGATTAAGCAAGAAAAAATCCATTAACAATTTAAAATAAAACATAGAATCAGTCCTATATTGAATTTAGAAAACTAGATTTCTATAATTTTTCATTGTTTTATTAGAAAATTAATGTTATTAATTTATGCTTCATAATAAATGTTGACTTAAGTTCAATTTATTTTACAATAAGGGACAGTTTTTAATCCTGAAAATAATAAAATAAAACCATATATTCAAGATTTGGTCAAACTATAGACTATTGATGTCAGAACCCAAAGAAAATAATTGTGATATGCTCTATTGAAGCAATCCATATTTTTTCAAATAACACAGGAAGGATAGTGCCATTTCTTTTTTTTTTTTCCTTAATTTCCCCATCCTGATACCATAGGAAAAAGAATTTATGTAAATGAAAATGGGGTGGGTATTTATTTCCTAATATGTTAGTGAAACAGGAGAAGGAAGCTCCCTTGTGCCCCACACAGGGTCTGTGACAAGGGTGTGGCTTGCTTCTTTGGTGCCCGCTGCTCAAACCTCTAGGGGGAGCATGCAGATGTTCAGCCCGTGGGGAGCGTTTGGGGGCTCCACCCCCACAGCAGTGTCTAGGATTGAGTGTTTACAGCTCCTGAAGCCCCTGTGAGCATGTACAATATGTTCTTTCAGCTTTGCTATCTGCAGGTGGTTTGTATTAATCAGCTCAATTAGATCCTGTGCCTTATTGCAAGGACAGAGGGCTTTCTGTATCCCAGGTCCTTGCCCCAGTGTATCGGAAAAATTGGTTCACGCGTGGCCTTTGAGAATGGGTGCAAGATTTTATTGAATAGTGGAAGTAGCTCTCAATGAAATGGATGGGGAAGCAGAAGGGTGATGAAGTGGGAAGGTGGTCTTCTCCTGGAGTAGGGCCACCCATTGGCCGGACTCTTCTGACTGTCCCTGGATGAATTCCCCTCAATGTCAGCAACATTGATGGCTTGCCAGTGTCGGCTGGTGTCTGTTGATGTGTTCTTCTCCCCTAGATGTCCAGCAACTTGTGTATGTGCCTGCTAAGGTCTCTCAGATTTATATGGGCACAGGATGGGGGCATAGTGAACCAGAGCAGTTTTGGAAAACACCAACATTTGGGCATGAAAACAGGAGTCTTGTTCTCACTTAGGTCTGTGGGCACAGGTTTGAGGGTGGATCCCTCGCCGGGGAAACTGCCCTCTCCCCAGCATTTCCCTGCCCTGCTCCCACACCATTGGTCCTGTTCTGTTTAGGTAGGGCTTCAGTATGGCTCTCTATATAAATACTGCCCATTAGTGATAATGCCCTAAATAAATGTTTATTGTTGACAATCAAACTAGTATGCAAACCATTTAAATGCCACTATATTCCTGTGTTCCTGAAAGCCAAACTCTTTCTAGAGAAGTTCTAACTCATTTCCTTCTGTCTCCTTCTCCAGAGGAAATGTGACTTATCTTACATTATAGGCTATGTATTTTCAGTATTGCTATGATATTTTACTGTATAATTTGCTCTGTTAAAACAACCGAGGATCTTTCCCTTGTGGAAGAGTATTTAATCGGTATATCTGGTATGGATAAGTCAATGATCTCTAAAAGTTAAAATAATACATGATTGAGAAAAGAGTATCTGTGGGGACGATCCAACATGGCCGTTTAGGAACAGCTCAGGATTGCAGCTCCCAGTGAAAGCGCAGAGGGTGAGTGGACGCCGCGTTTTTATTTCCCACAGACTAGGAAATTCCCGGGCAGATGTGCTCCACGGTCGCCAACGCGGCTGTTTCGGCCAGCGCCGCTGCTTTGCCCTGCGTGGCTGCTTTGTCGGCGCCCCGGAGCCGCGGTTCTCCACACAAAATACACTGGTCCGGGGGCCCTTTAGGCTGGTGATTGGAGCCACGGGAAGTCGCCCGTACGCTGGTTCAAAAAGGGGACTGAGCAGAGAACCAGGACAGTAGATTCCAGGGCAAAAAAAAGAAAAAAAAAGCGCCACAAACCTCAGTGCCGCTGTTTAAGCCAGCGCAGTGAGTGGCC
>NW_016107362.1:4270577-4277826 GCF_001604975.1 Cebus imitator
AAACCTAAAATGCAATAAAATAAATAAATGGGGAAAAAAAATAAAAAAAATAAAAAATAAAATAAAATAAAATAAAATAAAAAGAAAAAAAAATAATACATGATTAGGTTTTAGAAGTAAAGGGGACTTTGCCTTGGACCATTGTACTAGCATGGCTACGGGGGATGGAAGCAGAGAACCAAAGAGGCTCTTGTGGTCTCTGAATTCAGGACTTGACTCTTGGATGACATCTCTGGAACTTAGCTGGGCCAGAGTTGAGCCCAGTGTCCTGAACGGTGAGTCCCAGGCTGGCACAATTCACCACAAGCTGACTTAAGAGCCCGTAGGCTTCAGAGAATATTGGCAGTAGTCCAGCAGAACTCCTCATGGCTTGTGGTGTCAGTGGCTATGGGGTGAGTTTCCTCTGCCTTTGAAAGAGAAGGAAAAGTGGGCAGGACTGCATCTTGTGTGTGAGTGCCAGCTCAGTGGCAGTACAATGGAAAATCAGCAGATATCTAAGGCCTGTGACACTAATCCCTGACTCCCAGACAGTACCTCTGCACCCACCCTGGGCCTGGGAGAACTTGCCACCTTGAAGGGAAAGACACAGGCCTGGCTATATTTGCCACCTGCTGATTATAGAGCCCCAGGGCCTTGAGTAAACATAGGCACTTGCTAGGGAGTGGTTACAGCAGGCCCAGGGAAGAACCCAGTGCTATACTAGCTTCAGGTCTCACCTAGCAAGTTACAGTGATGGTGTCCATGGCAGGTGCTTGTGTTACTCCATCTCCAGCTTTGCATAGCTCAGAAAAGAGAGAGACACTGTTTGAGAGTAAATAATGAAAGAAAACAAGAGTCTCTGTCTGGTCATCATGATAATTTTCCAAGATCTTTTTCCAAAATCATTGAGGCAGTATCTCTATAAGTCTTCAAGAACCATAATATTATTGGGCTTTGGGTGCCACCTAAAGCAGATACAGCTTAGATTACAGCACCAAAGTCCTTTAAAATATCTGGATACCCTTTACAAGAAGGATGGGCACAAACAAGCCAAGCTGGTGAAGACTACAACAAATATAAAACTCTTTAGTGCCCAGAAAATGAAGAGCAACTACTAACATCAACACCATCCAGAAAAACATAACTTCACCAAGTGAACTAAAGAAGGCACCAGAGACTAGTCTCAGAGAAACAGATATGTGACCCTTAAGATAGATAATTCAAAATAGCTGTGTAGAGCAAACTCAAAGAAATTCAAGATAACACATAGAAGGGACTCGGATTTCGATCAGATAAATTTAACAAAGAGATTGAGATAATTAAAAATAATAAAACAAATTCTGGAACTGTAAAATGCAATTGGCATACTGAAGAATGCATGAGAGCCTATTAATAGCAGAATAGATCAAGCAGAAGAAATTAATAGTGAGCCTGAAGATAGCCTATTTGAAAATACACAGTAAGAGGAGACAAAAGAAAAAAGTATATATATGAAAAAAAAAATGAAGCACACCTACAGGATCTAGAAAACATTCTCAAAAGGACCAATCTAAGAGTTATTAGCCTTAAAGTGGAGATAGAGAGAGACAGGGGTGGAGAGTTTATTCAAAGCAATAATGACAGAGAACTCTACAAACCTAGAGAAAGATATTAACATTCCAGTACAAAAGGTTTAGAAGACTACCTCAAGACATTTAATAATCAAACTCCTAGGGATCAAAGACAAAAAGAGGATCCTAAAAGTAGCAACAGAAAATAAACAAATGACATAAAATGGAGTTCAAATAAATCTGGGAGCAGACTTTTCAGTGGAAATCTTACAGCCAGGAGAGAGTGATATGACATATTTAAAGTACTGATGGAAAAACAAAACAAAACACGTTCACTCTAGAATAGTATATCTAATGAAAATAGCCTTCAAACATAAAGGAGAAACGAAGACACTTCTAGAGAAAGAGCTGAGGGATTTCATCAAAATTAGACCTGTACTACAAGAAATGCTGAAGGAAACACTTCTATCAGAGGAAAAAAAAAAAAAAAAAAAAAAAAAATATAAAAAAAAAAAAAAAAAAAAAAAAAGAAGAAGAAGATGTTAATAAGCATAATAAGCATGAGTAATCACCTGAAGGTACAAATTCTAAATACGCAGAAAAAACTGGAATATTATAACACTGTAATGTAACTGTCTTATGTAAATTATTCTTTTGCTAAGTAGAATGACTAAACAATGAGCCAATCAAAAATTATATGTACAACAACTTTTTGAGACATGGTACAATAAGACGAATAGAAACAAAAAAATTAAAAAGTAGAGAGACAAAATTGATGTGTATAATTTTTATTAGTTTTTTGTCCTGGTCTATTTGTTTATGCAAACACTGTTATTTTCAGATTAAAATTTTGGCTTATAAGATGGCATTTGCAAGCCTCATCTAACCTCAAAGCAAAAAACATACAATGGATACACAAAAAATATAAAGCACAGAACTGAATGATAGCACCAGAGAAATTATAACCTTTACTGAAAAGAAAACAGAAAGGAAAGAAAGAAGAAAGAGAAGATCACAAAATCACCAGAGAAACAATAACAAAATGGTAGAGCAATGTTCTTACTTACCAGTAATAACATTAAATGTAAATGGACTGAACTCTCCAATCAAAAGACATAGGTTGGCTGAATGCATGTAACAACAAGACCCATTGATCTCTTGCCTACAAGAAAAACACTTCACTTATAAAATCCTGCATAGAATGAAAATAAAAGAATGGAAAAAATACGTTTCACAGCTATAGAAACCAAAAAAGAGGAGGAGTTGCTATTCTCATATTCGACAATATAGATTTCAAGACAAAAACTATAAAAAGAGACAAGGAAGGACAGTATAAGTGAGAAAAGCATCAGTTCATCAATAGGATAAAACAATTTTAAATATATATACACCCAACACAAAAGCACCCAGATATATGAAGGAAATATATATTAGAGATAAAGACAGAGATAGATCCCAATGCAATAATAGATGAAGAATTCAATACCTCACTTTAACCATTGAACAGATCTTCCAGCCAGAAAATCAACAAAGAAATATCACATTTAATCTGAACTAGAGACTAAATGGAACTTATCAGTATTTACAAATACATTTTATCTGAAGGCTGCAGAATACACATTCTTTTCCTATGCATATAGATTCTTCTCAAGAATATGCTTACTTATGAAACAAGCTATAAAACATTCAAAAATGGAAATAGTATAAATCATCTTCTCTGACTGCAGTAGAATAAAGCTAAAAATTTATAACAAGAGGAATTTTGCAAACTATGTAATTACATGAATTAAACAATATGCTTTGAATAACCAGTGGGTTAATAAAATAATTGAGAAAAAACCTAAAAAAGTTATTGAAACCAATGATAATAAAAACACAACATACTAAAAAGGACGAGATACAGTAAAGGCAGTACTAAAAGGGAATTTTATAGATAAAAGTGCCTACATCAAAAAGGAGGAAAATTTTCAAATAAAAAACTAATGACACATCTTAAAGAGCTAGAAAAGTAAGAGGAAACCAAATCCAACATTAGTAGAAGAAAATAAGTAATAAAGAAGAGAGAAAGAAAAAAATACATTTGAAATAAAGAAAATAGAAAAGATCATGGAAGAAAAATTTGGGTTTTTAAAAAATTAAATGAAATTGACAAACTTTTAGCCAGAATAAAGAAAAAAAGAGAAAAGACCCAAATAAAGTTAGATATGAAAAAGTGGACATTATAATCGATATTGTAGTAATTAAAATGATTATTAGTTGCTACTGTAAGCAACTATAAGCCAATAAATTGGAAAATCTAGAAGAACTGGGCAGATTTCTAGTTATATACAACCTACCAAGATTGAACTAGGAAGAAATCCAAAACATGAACAGATCAATAACAACTAATGAAATGAAAGCCAGAATTAAAAGGCCCCCAGGAAAGAAAAGTCCAAGACCCAGTGGATTCTCTGCTGAATTCTACCAAACATTTAAATAATGACTAATACCAATCTTACACAAACTCTTCTGAAAAATACAGGAAGAGAGATTACTTCCAAACTCATTTTCCTTCCTTCCTTCCTTCCTTCCTTCCTTCCTTCCTTCCTTCCCTCCTTCCTTATTTCTTCCTTCCTGTTTTTTGAGACAGAGTCTTGCTCTTGTCACCCAGGCTGGGGTGCAATGGACATTGAAAAAAGCGGTAAAACTAAACATTCACTTTTCTTGACAACATTACCTTGCTCACAAAAGCCCGTTCTAATTGCTCCTTGTACTTGAGCTGTAGTAGTGGGTACCATACTGGGTGTACACCAATTATGAGAATTTGTTTTACTAAGGGATCTTTAATACTTGCATCTTCACATCACTGGATCCCTTGCAGAATATGCCCAGATGCCAATGAACAACACCCAGACACAAATAACATCCACAAGCATGAAGACCATCTAGGAAAATGTGAATCCATCAAACTAAATAAGGCACTAGGGACCAATTCTGGAAAGAAAGGGAAATTTGAACTTTCAAATAGATAATTCAAAATATCTGTTTTGAGTAAACTCAGAGAAATTAAAAATAATCGAGAAGAAATTCAGTAACCTATAAGACAAATTTAACACAAAAATTGAAATAATTTTTAAAAGTTATGTGATTTCTGGAGTAGAATAATGCCAGTGGCATAATGAGGAATTCATTAGGCTCTTGATGGAAAAATTGATCTAGCAGAAGAAAAAATTAGTGACCTCGAAGAGACAGACTATCTGAAAATACACACTTGAAAGATTCAAAATTAAAAAGAATAAAAGACAATTAATAATGCCTACAAGATCTAAAAAAAAAAAATTACCTGAAAAGGACAAATTTAATAGATATTGCCCTAAAAGAAAAGGGGGAGATTGAAAGAGAGAGAGAGAAAGAGAGAGAGAGAGAGAGAGAGAGCGATAGGGGTAGAAAGATTATTCAAAGGCAGAATAGCAGGGAACTACCAAAACCTAGATAAAGATGTGGATATTCAAGTACAAGAGGGTTATATAACACAAAGAAGTCATAACCCAAAGAAGACTACCTCAAAGCATGTAATATTCAAATCAAAAATGGAAAGAATAATGACAGTATGCTAAAAGCAGCAAGAGAAAAGTGATAAATAGCATTCAATGGTGCTTGATTACATATAGCAGTAGATTTTTCAGTGGAAACTTTACAGGCCAAGGGAAAGAGGCATGGCATATTTAAAGTGTTGAAGAAAATAAAAACCTTTTATACTGGAATAAAATATCTAGTGAAAGTATCCTTCAAACATTAAAGAGAAACAAAGACTTCCCCAACAAACAAAATCTGAGGGGTTTCATCAACACCAGAGCTGTCCTAGAAGAAATGCTAAAGAGCATTCTTCATTCCAAACAAAAGGCTACCAAGGCAGGCCAACATTCAAGTCCAAGAAATACAAAGAACACCACAAAGATATTCCTCAAGAAGAGCAACCCCAAAGCACATAATCATCAGATTCAGCAGGGTTGAAATGAAGGAAAAAATGCTAAGGGCAGCCAGAGACCAAGGTCAGGTTACCCACAAAGGGAAGCCCATCAGACTCACAATGGATCTCTCCACAGAAACCCCACAAACCAGAAGGGAGTGGGGGCCAATATTCAACACCCTTAAAGGAAAGAACTTTCAACCTAGAATTCCATATCCTGCCAAACTAAGCTTCATAAGTGAAGGAGAAATAAAATCCTTTATGAACAAGCAATTGCTGACAGATTTCACCACCACCAGGCCTGCCTTACAAGAGCTCCTGAAAGAAGCACTAAACATAGAAAGGAACAGCCAGTACCAGACAATCCAAAAACGTACCGAATGGTAAAGACCATCGACACAATGAAGCAACTGCATGAACTAACAGGAAAAACAATCAGCTAGCATCAAAATGGCAGGATCAAATTCACACATAACAATATTAACCTTAAATGGGCCAAATGCCCCAATCAAAAGACACAGACTGGCAAATTGGACAAAAAGTCAAGACCCATCCGTGTACTGTACTCAGGAGGCCTATCTCATGTGCAAGGAAACCCACAGACACAAAATAAAGGGATGGAGGAAGATTTACCAAGCAAATAGAGAGCCAAAAAGAAAAAAAAAAAAAAAAAAAAAAAAGAAGCAGCAGGAGTTGCAGTCCTAGTCTCTGGTAAAATAGACTAAAAGCAACAAAGATCAAAAGAGACAAAGAAGGGCATTACATAATGGTAAAAGGATGATAGCAACAAGAAGAACTAATGAGCCTAAATATATACACACCCAATACAGGAGCCCCCAGATACATAAAGCAAGTCCTTAATGACCTACAAAGAGACTTAGACTCCTACATAATAATAGTGGGAGATTTTTACACTCCACTGTCAATATTAGACAGATCAATGAGACATAAAATTAACAAGGATATCCAGGACTTGAAAGCATATCTGGATCAAGTGGACCTAATAGACATCTACAGAATTCTCCACCCCAAATCCACAGAATATACATTTTTCTCAGTACCACATCACACCTCCTCTAAAATTGACCACACAATTGTAAGTAAATCACTACTCAGCAAATGCAAAAGAATGGAAATTATAGGAGAGAGATCCAAGATGGCTGATCACTAGCAGCTCGGGATTGTAGCTCCAACTGAAAGCGCAGAGAACGAGAGGACGCCACACTTTCAGATCAATTTTTGCTGCTCATGCATCAGGTGATTCCCAGCGGAGGAGCCCCACGGGTTGCCAGTTCGACTCTTGTGGCCAGCGAGGCGGTTTTGCCGCTGCCTTGGTGCAGCGGTTCTTGGTGCAGAGTAAAAGCACCATCAATCTTAAAGCTGCTGTTTTGGCCAGCACAGTGGGTTGCTCAGATTTTAGCGCCAGGAATCAACAAGTTGGACGTCTATTCAGAAACCCAACTATAAAGACGGTAATTATAAAGACCACAGATGGATAAATCTATAACGAAGGGAAGAAACCAGCCTAAAAAGGCTGAGAATACCCAAAATCAGAACGCTTCTCCCTATACATGGGATCACAGTTCCTCATCAGCAACAGAACAAGGCCTGATGGAGAAAGACTGTGTTCCATTATCAGAAGCAGGCTTTAAAAAGTGGATGATAAGAAACTTCTGGGAATTAAAAGAACTTGTTCTAACCCAATGCAAAGAAACCAAGAACTTCGAAGGAAGAATTGACGAAATGTTAACAACAATACACAATTTAGAGA
>NW_016107362.1:4279791-4313237 GCF_001604975.1 Cebus imitator
CAACAAAATACACTGCTAGCCAGATTAATAAAAAAGAAAAGACAGAAGAATCAAATAGATGCAATAAAAATGATAAAGGGGATATCATCACTGATTCCACAGAAATACAAACTACCATCAGAGATTACTACAAACAACTCTATGCACATAAACCGGTAAACCTGGAAGAAATGGATAAATTCCTGTACACTTGCACCCTCTCAAGCCTAAACCAGGAAGAAGTTGAAACCCTGAATAGACCAATAACAAAGGCTAAAGTTGAAGTAGCAATTAATGGTCTACAAGCCAAAAAAAGTCCAACTCCAGACAGGTTCACAGCTGTATTCTACCAGACATACAAAGAGGAGCTAGTACCACTCCTTCCAAAACTATTCTAAACAATACAAAAAGAGGGAATCCGTCCCAAATTATTCTATATGACCAACATCATTCTGACACCAAAAACTGGCAGAAACTCAACAAACAAAGAAATTTTCAGGCCAATATCCATGATAAACATAAATGCAAAAATCTTCCACAAAATCCTGTCAAACCAATAGCAACAGCACATCCAAAAGCTTATCCATCCTGATCAAGTACGCTTCATCCCAGGGATGCAAGGCAGGTTCAATACAGGCAAGCCTATAAAGGTAATCCACCACATAAACAGAACCAAAGACGAAAACCACATGATTATCCCAATAGGTGCAGAGAAGGCCTTCAACAAAATTCAACAATGCTTTATGCTAAAAACTCTCAAAAAACTAAATATCGATGGAACATGTGTCAAAATAATAAAAGCTATTATCAACAAACCCACAGCCAATCTCATACTGAATAGGCGAAAACTGGAAGCGTTCCCTTTTAAATCTGGCACTAGACAAGGATACTATCTCTCACCACTCCTATTCAGTATAATATTGGAAGTTCTAGTCAGAGCAATCAGGCAAGAAAAAGAAGTAAAGGTATTAATTTAGGAATGGAGGAAGTCAAATTGTCTGTATTTTCAGATGACATGATTGTATATTTAGAAGACCCCATCTTCTCAGCCCCAAATCTCCTGAAACTGATAAGCAAGTTCAGCAAAGTCTCAGAATAGAAAATCAATGTGCAGAAATCACAAGCATTCCTATACACAAACAAGAGACTAATCAACACAGAGCCAAATCAAAAGCGAACTCCCATTCACAATTGCTGCAAAGAGAATAAAATACCTAGGAATACAACTAACAAAGGATGTAAATGACTTCTTCAAGGAGAACTACAAACCACTGCTCAAGGAAATAAGAAACGACACAAACAGATTGAAAACAGTCCACGTTCATGGTTAGGAAGAATCAATATCATGACACAGAAAAGAAAAAAATCACTTTAAACTTTATGTGGATCCAAAAGAGAGCCCGCATAGCCAAGAAAATCCTGAGCAAAAAGAACAAACCCGGAGGCATCATGCTACCTGACTTTATACTACAATTCTACAGTAATCAAAACAGCATGGTACTGGTACAAAAACAGACATGTAGACAAATGGAAAAGAAAAGAAGCCCCAGAGGCAATGCCACACATCTACAACCATCTGATCTTCAACAAACCTGACAAAAACAAGCAACAGGGAAAGGATTCCCTGTTTAATAAATGCTATTGTGAAAACTGGCTAGCCATGTGTGGAAAGGGAAAACTGGACCCCTTCCTGACACCTTACACTAAAATTAACTCCAGATGGATTAAAGACTTAAACATAAGATCTAACACCATAAAAACCTTAGAAGAAAACCTAGGCAGTACCATTCAGGACATAGGCATAGGCAAGGACTTCATGACCAAAACACCAAAAGCATTGGCAACAAAACCCAAAATAGACAAATGGGATCTAATTAAACTCCAGAGCTTTTGCACAGCAAAAGAAGCAATCATTAGAGTGAACCAGCAACCAACAGAATGGGGAAAAATTTTTGCAATCTACCCATCTGACAAAAAGCTAATATCCATAATCTAAAAATAACTAAAACAGATTTACCTGAAACAAACAAATAAACCCATTCAAAAGTGGGCAAAGGATATGAACAGACTCTTTTCAAAATAAGATACATGCTAGACCAACAAACATGAAAAAGTTCTCATAATCACTGGTCGTTAGAGAAATGCAAGTCAAAATCACATTGAAATACTATGTCACACCAGTTAGAATGGCAATTGTTAAAAAAATCTGGACACAACAGATGCTGGAGAGGATGTGGAGAAATAGGAATACTTTTACACTGTTGGTGGGAATGTAAATTACTTCAGCCATTGGGGAAGACAGTGTGGCTATTCTTCAAAGACCTAGAAATAGAAATTCCATTTGACCCAGCAATCCCATTACTGGGTATATATCCAAAGGATTATAAATTGTTCTATAATAAAACACATGCACACATATGTTCATTGCAGCACTGTTTACAATAGCAAATATCTGCCAACCCAAATGCCCACTGATGATATACTGGACAAGGAAAATGTGGCATATATACGCCATGGAATACTATGCAGCAATAAAAAATGATAAATTCGTGTCCTTTGTAGGAATATGGATGAAGCTGGGAACCATCATTCTCAGCACACTTACACAAGAATAGAAAATCAAACACCGTATGTTCTCACTCATAGGCAGATGTTGAACAATGAGAACACATGGACACAGGGAGTGGAGCATCACACACTGAGGCCTGCTGGGGGCAGCTAAGGGAGGGACAGTAGGTGGTGGGGAGGTTGGGGATGGATAACATGGGGATAAATGCCAGATATAGATGACGGGGGATGGAGGCATCAAACCACCTTGCCATGTAGGTACCTACGCAACAATCCTGCATGATCTGCACATGTACCCCAGAACCTAAAGTACAATAAAAAATAAAAAAGAAATCATCTGAAGGCAGAAAACTCACTTGTCATAGTTATGTGCACAGGGAAACACAGAACATTATAATTCTGTAACTGTTATGTGTTAACTACCCTTATCCTAAGCAGAAAGATGAAAATATAAACTGACCCAAAGTAACTACAAGATTTAAAGACATAAAACAGTATAAGAAAATACTTGCATTTTCTGGAAATACTTCCATTACTGGAAACATTCCAGTAATCTCAAATCAATGAATACACAATGGATACACAAAAAAATTAAAAGCAGGTATGAGAACATGCCACCAGAGAAAATATCCATCACAATAAAAGAAGAGAGGAAGGTAGGAAAGAAGGAGGAAGGCAGGAAGGAAGGAAGGGAGGAAGGGAGGGAGGGAGGGAGGAAGGAAGGCAGGAAGGAAGGAAGGGAGGAAGGAAGGGAGGAAGGAAGGGAGGGAGAGAGGAAGGAAGGCAGGCAGGAAGGAAGGCAGTCAACTGATGGTTGACAAAGCAAACAAGAAATGCATGCTGGAAAGGACACAGTATTCAATAAATGGTGCTGGAAAAACTGTATAGCCTCAAGTAGATGAATGAAATTTGATCCTTCTCTCTCAGCATAAACAAAAATTACCTGAAGATGGATTAAAAACTTAAATCAAATACTCAAAATGTTAAAAATTCTAGAATAAAATCTATGAAAAATTCTTCTGAACATTGGCCTAGGCAAAGAATTTATGACTAAGACCCCAAAAGTAAATGTAACAAAAATAAAAATAAATAAATGTGACTGATTAACTTACCACAATTCTGCATAGGTAAATAAATAATCATCAGAGTAAACAGACACTGTAGAATTGAAGAAAATATTTCCTAACTATACACTGACAGAGGAATAATATAAAAAAAATCCACAAGGATCTCAAACAAATCATCAATTTTTAAAACCCCAAATAATGCCATTAAAAAGTAGGCACATGACATGATCAGATATTTTCCAAAGGATTGTAGGCAAAAGGCAAACAAACATATGAAAAAATGTTCAACATCACTAATTATAAGGAAAATACACATAAAAAGCACAATGAGATACTGCCTTGCCCAGCCACAATGGCCATTATTAATAAGTCAAAAAACAATAGATTTTGGTGCAGTTGTGGTGAAAAGAAATGATTATACACTGTTAGTGAAAATGTAAATTAGTACAACTTTTATGGAAAACAGTATAAAGATTTCTGAAAGAACTAAAGGCAGATCTACTCTTTGATCCAGCCATACCACTAGTAGGTACCTACTGAAAGGAAAAGAAATCATTTTATAAAAATAGACACCTGTGTGCATATGTTTATCACAGCACAATTCACAATTCAAAGGTCTGGTACCAATCTCTGCCCATTAACTAATGAGTGGATAAACAGATATTAATAGTTACTTTATTACTTTTAAAAGTAGAGGTATATATCATGTGATGTTTATTTCATGGCATATGTGCACACACTATATTTAGTAATATATGTGAGCAAATGTGATATTCCATGATATGCATGTGTATATACAAACACACACACACATACACACACACACACATACACGCAGAGTATGGAATACTACTCAGCCACAAATAAAGAAACCAAAATAATATATTTTATAACAACTTGGATGGAACTGGAGGCCATCATCTTAAGTGAGGTAACTCAGGAACAGAAAACCAAATACAACATGTCCTCATTTACAAGCAAGAACTAAGCTGTGTGTATGCATAAGCATACAGAGTGGTGTAATAAACACTGGAGACTCAGAAAGGGTGAGGGTAGGAGGGGATGAGGGATGAAAGATTGGCTATTGGGTACAATGTACACTGTTTGCACGGCAGGTACACTCAAAGCCCAGGCTTCACAATTCATTAATTCACCCATGTGTAAAATTTATACATGTAACCAAAATTCACTTGTACCATTAAGGTATTGAAATATAAAATAAAATTTAAAAAATACATGAAGACACACACAGCTTAAAGGAAATGATGAATATAAATATACCATACTAACCTAATAAATAGGAATAGACCTCTTAATTTCAGACAGAGCAGACATCAAAGCAGGGAAAGTTAAAAGCATAAAGGGCATTACAAACTTGCAAGGAGACTTCAACTGTGATAAAAAATTTGTCTATTTCTGTTCTGTCTGTCAGAAATCAGCAGATCCACCAGGTAGGAAATCAGAAGGGACAGAATTGAACTCAACAGCACTGACACTCAGCTGTATGTAATTGACACTTATAAACTACTTCATTGAACAGCAACATAATATACACTTTCCTCTTAATTTGGCATGGAACATTTACCAAGATAGGCAACAATTTGGCACGTAAAACACATCATAACAATGTAAAATAATATGAATCATATATCTTCTCTCAGACCACAATAAAATTAAACTAGAAATCAATAACAGAAAATTTCCAAATTCATAGAGGTTAAACAAAACATTTTTAAATAATATGTAAGTGGAAGAAGAAATCTAATTGTTAATTAAACATATGAACTGAGTAAAAAAGGAAATCACTACTTATCAAAATGAGCAGAATGCAGAGATAGCAGTGCTTCAAGGAAAATTATCATATTGAATGCATACACTGTATTAGAAAAGCAAAAAGTTATAAAACCAGTAATTAAATTTTCAACATAGGAAACTAGAAAATAAAGAGGAAATCCAATGCAAAGTATGCAGAAGCAAATAAATAATGACAAGAACAAAACTCAATAACATTTAAAACAGAAACTCAAGAGAAAATCAACAAAATAAAAAGGTAGTAATTTTAAAAGATCAATAAAATTGATAAGCTTCTAGTCAGTCTTACTATGGAAAAATGAAAGAGGTCACAATTTACTAATATCAGATATGAAGGAGCGAGCATCTTTACACATTCCAAGGATATCAAAAGGACACAGAAGGAATCCTAAGAACAATTCTATGCTGGCAAATTTGCAAACCTAGTTGAAATAAGCCAATTTCTTGAAGAACATAATCTTCCAGAATCTACATAAAATAGATAATATGCAATGACCTGCATCTATTAAAGGAATTTAATCAATAATTAATAACCTTCCAAAACAGAAAGTATCAGGGCCAGATGAGTCAAAGTGTAAATTCTACCAAACATTTAAGGAGGAATTATGCCAATTTTCTATCATATTTTTCAGCAGAAAGAAGCAGAAGAAATAATTCCTAACTCATCCTATGAGTCCAGAATTACCCTATTATCAAAATCAGACAAAGCCATTACAAGAAAACTAGCTTTGTAACATATATATATAATATTTTAAACAAAATTTTAGTAACTTGAATCCAGCAATGTATAAAAAGAAATATACAAGAAATATACACCACACCCAAGTGTGATTCATCCCAAGTATGCAAGACAGGCCCAACATTTGAAAATCAAGTAACCATTTCATCAACAGGTAAAAGTACATAATCACATCAATAGATGCAGAAAAAGCATTTGACAAAATCCACACCCATTTATGATAAAAACTGTCAGTAAACTTAGAGTAGAAGGAAACTTTGTCAACTTGATAAGGAATTTTTACAACAACCTACAGGGAGCATTAAAGTTAATGATGAGAAAGTAGAATGTTTTCCATTAAGATTAGGAACAAGGTTAGGATGTCCACATTTACCACTCCTTTCAACATCATATTGGAAGTCTTAGCTATTTCCTATGACAAGAGAAGAAAACAAAAGGTATAGAGATTGGGAAGAAATAAATACCTGTAAAACTATTTTCTTTCCAGAACACGTGATCATCTATGTAGAAAATCCAAAAGAATTGACAGAAAATTTCTGAAACTGATAAGTAATTATAACAAGGTTGCAGGTTACAACATTAATATCCAAATATACATTTTACTTTCCTACATACCAGCAATGAACAAATGGAATTTGCATTTTAAAATGCATTGCTGTTTACGTTAACATCCCCAAAACAAAAAACTGAGATATGAATCTAATAAAAAATGTATAAAATTTATATAGATAAAACAAAGAAAAGATAAATTTCTTATTAAATAAACTGAAGAGCTGATTAAATGAGGAGAAATATTTCATGATGGACTCAATGGACTCAGCATGGATAGACTCAATATTTTCATGATGTCAGTTCTTCCCATCTAGATATATAGACACAATACCATTCCAAGGAAGTTATTCTGTGGATATTGATAAACTGATTCTTAAGTTTATGTGCAAGGAGAGAAGAGCCAAAATTGCCATCACTATTTTGAGGGAGAAGAGTAAAGTTGGAGAACTGACACTACCAGATTTCAAGACTTACTCTACAGCTACGGTGATTAAGACAGTGTGGTGTTGACAAAAGAATAGATAAATGCATCAATGGAGCAGAAATCCCAGGACTATAACCAGATAAATATAGTCAACTCATTTCTGACAAACAAGAAAAGGCACTGGAATAGAGCAAAAATAGGTATTTTACACAAATGGTTCTGGAGCAACTAGACAGCTACATGCAAAAAAACTAAATTGAGATATAGACCTTAAACCTTTCACAAAATTAACTCAAAATAGATTACAGACCTAAATGGAAAACAAAAAGAAGCTATAAAGTGTTTATTAGCTAACATAGGACAAAACCTAAATGACCTTAAGGATGGCAAAGATGTTTTACATACAAAAACCAAAGGAATAATCCTCAAAATAATTAATTGATAAGCTGGACTTCATTAAATTAAATATTCTGCTTTGCAAAAGACAATGGCATTATAATGAGAAGACAAGGCACAGACTGGGAAAAAATATTTCACGTCTGATAAAGAACTGCATTTGAAAGTAGGCAAAGAATTCTTAACCTCGACAATAAGAAAGCAAACACCCCGATTAATAAATAGAACAAAGACCTTAACGGGATAAAGACCTTAACAGACTGTATTAGTCAGTTTTCACACTGCTGTAATGAACTTCCCTGAGACTGGGTAATTTATAAAGAAAAGAGGTTTAATTGACTCACAGTTCTGCCTGGCAGGAAGGCCTCAGGAAACTTACAATCATGGCAGAAGGAGAAGCAGGCATCTTCTTCAAAAGGCAGCTGGAGAAAGAAAGCACAAAAGAGGAACTTCCAGACACTTATAAAACTATCAGATCTCATGGGAACAGAATGGGGGAAACAGCCCCTATGATCCAAGCACCTCCCTTCTTCAACACGTGGGAATTACCATACCAGATAAGATTTGTGTGGGGATACAGAGACAAAGCATATCAAAGACACCTCATAATCGATGTTTGGAAAAATGCCCATCTTTTATGTCATCAGAGAAATGCAGATTAAATCAAAAACTAGACTGGGTGGCAAAAATTCAAAACACTGACAATATCAAATGATAGCGAGGATATGAAACTGGAACTTTCAATGCTATTAGGAATGCAAAATGGCATTTGGTGGTTTCTCATAAAACTAAATAAATATTGTACAAGATCATTTATAGACAATTTGACCACTAGCATGTCTACATGCTACTTTGAGATATTCTAGTGGTCAAATTGAAATTATTTAATTTGTAGCGGAAGATTACAGTGTCATAATATCAGGAAGGGCCATCTTAGAAGCCACTTTGCTTAGCATAAATATCCCCTGATCTAAAATATTAGAACTATGATCAGGGATCTTGTCCATTTTGTCCACTGTTAAATCCTAGGATAGCTTTTGACATGTACTCAATAAATATGTAATTATTGAATAAATTATTTAAATACAAATTGATGTGTAACAGCAGAAGTTGGTAGGAAGAAAGGTCATTTGGTTAATAAAGCTGTTTATTCTCTTCTTTTCCGTCTCCTCTTCCTCGTCTTTCTTAATTAGAAGAAAGACAAAGTACAACACAGAATTTGCACATGCTTTATCATGAGTCTCACCTTTGCATTAAGTGTGACTTTTAAGTAGCATCTCATGCTACTTAGATTTGTTCACATCATCTTGTGTAAATAAGCTCAGAATTGAGAGGTTAATATATTAAGCAGAATAGTTTAGTTTCAGCAAGCTATCTTTTCCAATATGCAGGCATTCACATTACCATAAACTGTGAAGAAAATTTATTTTCTCGACTTCATGGATGTTTGACAACAATATCTCTTGTTAACTCTAAAGGTTGAATGATGATAAAATCAAGAGGTCTTCAGAGATTTCTTTAATAGCTTTAGTATCTCAAACACTGGAGTTGTTTATTCATGTTTATGGCAGAATGAAATTTCGAAATATCTCTCTGATCTTAAATTTAATGCAGCATGTGTTGTAAATAATCAACTGAGGCTATTTTCTTTTCCTTAAAAGTTATGGTTCCTAAAGGGTAATATTAACAAAAATTCCTAGATGTATACAAAATAGCAGAATATTATAAACATTTGCTTCAACAGGCAATATCCATAAATGTGAGTTCAATTTTAAATAAATTCAAATGCAATCTTCATGTCAGTATTTTCTTGTTATATGCATGTTGTTACTGAGAGATAATATATTAAGAAGGAAAGAAAGGCAAATTGACACATCTTTTTGAGCTGCTGCTTTATGCTATGTAGTATGATAGTTTAGATAAATTTAGTCACCATAAGAAAGCTTCGAGTTCGCTACAACCAATGTATCATAGATGAGAAAACTGCAGTTCAAAAGCATAACATGTATGAATTAACATAAAAATATTTAATAAGCATTTTTATGTGCTAGCACTTGGCACAAAATGGTAAACTAGAACACAACTTCTGCTCTCATAGAGTTTACCATATGGAAGAGGTAATAAGACATTATTAGTCAATATACTGTTTAATTACAAGCGGTGTTAAGTAGTCTAAAAGAAATGTAGACAGTACTACAAGAGCTCAACATAGTTTAGAGCTTAAGGAAGCCCCTTTGAAGAATAAAAAATTGAGTTGAGAGATGGATATATAGAAGCTAACTATGTAGAAGACAATGGTGGATATAGTCTAGGCATGGAGAGTAGCATGTAGAAAACACCTGGGATGAAATAAAAAGCATGACTTATTCGAACTTCTGAAACACATGGTGGTATTAGAATCAAGAGAATGAATGAAGAAAGGTAAAATCTCTCTATATATATATGTGACTGAATAGGTAAATAAGAAGGAAAACATACATGCTTCTTAGACCATTTTAAATAACATTTTAATTATTTTCCTAAGAGATATTAATTAAAGGAGCATAATATGAAACAGATACATATAGACAATATTATCTATGTAATTTGGAAGATATCTCAGGGGAAAACAAACTTCAAATTGAAATAGAGATTTCCAAGAAAGTCTAGGCAAAAGCTGATAAATATCTTGAAATATGAATGCCATAAGGAAAACAAATACACACAAAACCTACCCAAGTGGTAAAAAAAAAAAAAAACAGAGCTTAGGAATGAAAAAAGTTAAAGAATTGAGAAACCATTTATGATCTATGATATTTATGTGTCATGTATGATGGGTATGGCATGTTTGGCATCAAAGTCTTCAATGGATGAGGTGCTTAGAAGCCTGGTAGAATGGAGAAATGAACAAAGAGAGAGGGACATAGAGTTTAATAATTTTTTTGATAATTTCCATTTTATTCTAGATTAAAGGGTACATGTGCAGGTTTCTTACATGGGTATATTTCATAATGCTGAGGTTTGGAATACAAACTATCCTGTCACCCAAGTGGTGAGCATAATAACCAATAGTTGATTTTCAGCCCAGGCCCCTCTGCCCTCCCTACACACCACTGTCTAGCAGCCCTCAGTATCTGTTGTTCTCATCTTTATGTCTGTGTATTCAGTGTTTATCTTCCACTTCTAAATAAGAACATGCAGTATTTGGTTTTCTCTTCTTGTGTTAATTCACTTAGGATCCTCTAGCTCCAACCATCTTGCTGCAAAGGACTTCATTTTGTTATTTTATGAATGAATAGTTTTCTACTGTATATATGAACCACATTTTCTTTATCCAATCCTCTTTTGAAGGATACCTAGGTTGATTCTATATCATTGCTATCCTAAATGTCACTGTGATACACGTATGAGTGCACGTGTCTTTTTGATAGATTGAATTGTTTTCCTTTGGGTACATTCCTAATAGTAGAATTTCTGGGTCTAATAAGAATTCTATTTTAAGTTCTTTGAGAAATCTCCAAACTTCTTTCCACAGTGGCTGAATTAGTTTACATTCCCTCAAAGAGTGTATAAACTGCCGTGTCTACAGCCTCATCAATATCTATTATTTTTTGACCTATTAATCAGCCCCACTCTGACAAATATTTCTTAGATATTCTTCAATCTACCTCTAGAATTCTGTATGGAAAACTATAATATTTTATTCATATTAAGTATTTATATTTAAATCAAATATCTCTATTAAAAGTATCGTGAAATTGCTCCTATAATTCCCTATCTATCCCCCATTCCTTGACAGTGTATATGAAGCATTCTTATTTGGTAGAAATTGGGAGATTAATTCTATGTCTCTCCTTTGTTGGGGGGAGGGTGTGAGGAATTGGGCCTGTGAGGAAGAGCCATTGCCTCAAGAGGAATTGAGGAATTTGAGGAAAATGGTTGTCCACAGGAGCCAATTAAGTTTAAGAGCAGTGTAGTGGCCTGAATATTGGGCCCCCACCAAAAGACTTGTACAAGGCATAGTCCCTGGAATCTGTAAATGTGACCTCATTTAGAGATAGGGTCTTTGCAGATGTAATTAATGATATAAAGATAAGATGATTCTTGATTATCCATGTGGGCCTAAGTCCAGTGACAATGTCCCAATAAGGCACAAACGGGGGGGAGACACAACACATAGGGAAAAAGCCCATGTGAGGATGAAGACACACACTGGAGTTATGCAGCTGTACCTAAGAAAGAGGTCAAGCCACTAGAAGCTGGAAGAAGCGAGGAAACATTCTAGAGCCTTCTCAGAGAGCAGGAGCCTGATAACACAATGATTTCAGACTTACGGCCTCCCCAAATGGTAGACAAAATATTTCTATTACACTTAGTTTGTGGTAATTTGTTACAGCAGATCCAGGAAACTAGTACAAATTTTACAATTAGATTTTATTTTCCAAAGATCATAATGGCAGATTTTAAATGAACATAAATGTAGCCAGTGAGCAAGAGGGCCCTAACATTTTTCTAAGCTGACTGAATTTTGGTCAAAGCTTCCTTCTGACTCTAGGCCCCTGACCTTCCTTGTCTTAGAAGCCACTTTACAAAACATGTAATTGTAAATTATTTCTTTGTCACTTTGAGATATGTCTTTTAATAAGTGTATTGTCAATTTTAAAACCCCTGTCTTTTTCAAGAACCTAGGATCCATATCCTTGAAATGTAAATATCCATAAAAATAATGCTCTCCTCTCCCTCTACACCCCATCTTCCCTTTTTCTCTCAGTTTCTGTATGAGGGTAGGAACCTAACTTGGGCGGGTGGTTATAGGTGCTTTGCTCCAATTTAAGAAACCACCTCCTTTATGAAGATATATAAAGTTTAGTTTTTCTTTGGATAAAGCCAATTAGCAAATTCAGATTGGCTAGCATCCTCTAGTACTTTTTCACTAGCTCAATCAGTCTTAAAATATCTATTGTCCATTGTTTCAGCATAACTGAGTTCCACCCGAATTCTGACATCTATCCTCAATTGCTATGGTCTTGAATAAAGCCTTCCTTGCCTACTTAACATTGTCAGATATTGTCAGGTGCAATATTTGCTTTGACACCAAGAAGAGTATTACTTGTGTTGTTGCCATATCTGACTACAAACACTTTAAGGATATTAATTGTGGGAACTCAGAATTAAAGTTCTGTCCTTAAAGAGGAAATATCCAAATCAACCATTGGGGACTTCAGTGAAATCTAAAATCCTTGATATCACATACCTGTAACAAAACTCATTATTTAGAATATACCAAATCAAAGCTAGAAATAAAGATAAAAGAGCAAGCTACAGCATCTGGAGAACACAGAAGGTAACCAGTTAATATAGCTATTGCACTTCAGGCTTGACATGTACCTGTGTTCTGTCTTGTGACAGACAGTAGAAGCTCAGAGACTGACAGGAAGAATAATGTGATTTGAAATTTGGATTGGATTTGCAACAACAAGCATACTCACTCTCCACCCTTACATGATGTTCAGTGTAAACTGATTCCAGCTCAAATGGAACTCTGCTTTCTTTTATGGCCATGAAGGCAGCTGAGAATATCTCCTGTCATAAAGTCTTACCTTGCTCAACTTAAAAATCTCAAAAGGTATTACTCCCATATCTGCATACTGCTTTCCTGTGGCATTTATTATACTGTAAAACTGATTCTGAACAGAATTTTTTATCGTAAAATTTAGGCTAAGGATGTTGGGAAGAACCTAAATGCAAAACCACTCTTACTTTTTTTATGGGAACTCAAAGATGTAGTAAGAGACAAAACTCAGAAGGATTATACTTTGAAAATATCAACAAATGCTTTTTTTTCAATTATTCATTTTGGGTAAAAATCAATTACTAGAGATTTAATAAGCAAAAAATTGTTTTTATTACCTTAAGAAAGGCAGTATGCAAGAGAAATTCAGAAAGTTTATAAAACCATTGATTATGGAAACAGAGTTGGTGAATAGATCAAAATTTTAGATTATCTAGTGATTAAATGAGAATCTCCTAGATTAAACATACCCCAGATTTGGTGAGGAGAGTAATAAGAGATTACTATGAAAACTTTTCAGTAGGGTCTGTACATGGGGCTTTTCTGTGTATATAGATAGGTAGTATATGCATATGGTGTATACATACGTATACATACATATATACTATACATATATACAGTACTGCATATACTATACACACATAATATAATACTATATACAGTATAGCATATACATATATACTGTATATATACAGTGTGTATATATATATATACTTATATGCTATATATACTATATTATAGTATATACTGGATGTAGTATAGTATATATTTATGTACTATATATAGTGTAGATATTTTTATGTAGTGTGGCTACAGTGTATAGATACTGTATATAGTACAGTATATACTTATATACTATATGTAGCATAGATACTGTATATAGTACAATGCTTATATACAGATATTGATCAACTTACCACCTATGCAACTTACGACCATGTGACTTTATGATCACAATCACTAGCCACAACTGCTCCGCGTCTGGCAGCGCAAACGTTGCCCAGCTGGGCGTATGACAGTGCGGACCAGCTTCCGGCAGCACTACCACCTCCGTGTGCACCATTTCAACTGTACATATAGCCTACTCAGCTTACGACCAAATCATGTTACGACTGGTCTGCGGTCCTGACCATGGTCGTAAGCCGAGCACTAGCTGTACTTATATATACTGTACTATATATAGTATATAATATAGTGTAATATATATGGTATATAAGTATGTACTATAAACAGTACATATACTGTATATATAGTGTATATACAGTATCTATACACTATAAAGGTTGTACTGTATATATGGTGTGTACTATACTATATACAGTATATACTATACCATATATTGACCTTTATGATACCATATATACAGTGTATATACATGTATTATGTACTATGTATATATGTGCATGTATATACAGCACACATATGTATACATGTATATACAGTATACCATATATACATAGTATACACTGTGTATATGGTATAGTATAGTATATAGATAGAATATATATACACATGCTTTAATATATACTGTATATAGTATACTATATGTTATATAGTAAGGCCTGTATATGGTATATTGTATAGCATATATAATATACAATACCATACACAATATAGTATGTAAAACTGTACTATATAATATACTGTATATACACCATATGTACAGTACATATACAATGTGTATACTGTACGTGGTATGGTAGGTCCTTGTATGCTATATATACACTATAGTATATATACTGTATGTAGTGTGTACAACTATGTATTATACTATACAGTTTTTACTATAATATAGCATACACAAAGTATAAGTATATGCTATATGCTTTTATACAATACTCTCTTTATCACACCCATAATACATTGTCTACTATTCTCAATTTCAGTTTTCTAATGTTGAGCAGATATTTAAATAAACTTTTCTATATCAACCTAAGGATAGATATATTTAATTTTGATGTTTTTTCTTGCCATTTTAAGTTGTCTGGAATCCTTGACACTCAAAAGTTTGATCCATGAACCAACCCTAGCAGCATTACCTGGAAACTTATTAGAAAAACAAATCTTAGGCCCTTGCCCAGTATTCAGTCTTTCCCTCGACCTGAGTAATTTTTAGGAACACTAAATCTTAAGAAACATTATGCTATAGATCTTTGCTGAACTTTATTCTGAGGTGCCCTAATTTAAAGGCTTAAAGTATTCATTGGAAATAAATCTTTTAAAGCATATTTTTTCAACAAGGAATGTATAATGTATACACAATTTGTTATTCTAGTATATAATATGTATATATATCTAGTAATCCAAAATAATTACAGTGTCTTACTTCACATCTAATAGTCTACTAAATGATGACTTACGGAAGTTTCACTTCCCAATTTTTACCTTCCTCCACATGCTGGTTTTCATAGTTCTAATTAATAAGTTGAACAAAACCAGTAAAGCCTTGGAGGAGATCATTAACACTGGAAGCTTAATGTCTGTATGCTTCCTAATAGGCCCATTATAGATCAGCTGAAGCCAGATTAATATTCTGAAATAGAGCCCTACAAGTGTTAGCACTTTTGTTTCAAATTTACTTTCAATCTTTGATTCATATTTTTAAACACAGTAACAATCCTACATTTTTTATAAAATTATCAACGGTACCATTACTGATTAAAATGTACTAGCTGGATCTACGCTACCATATCATTAGTTTTGATACGCAGGTTTGAACGTTGGTCTATTATGAGTCTATTCTGAGAAGTTACTAATTGCATAATAAATTACATAGGTATCATGCATGAAGACACAATAATTACCTCAAAAGCTCAAGCACAGCTACATACTCTTAACACAAACACATATGTCGTAGGCTTTAGTACAACACCAAGTTATATTTGTAACTGATTTACATTGTAAGGTACAAACACACTGTGGAAGCAATTTTGGAGAAGTTCAAAATAATTTCAGCACACCTGTATTAGTCTGTTTTCACACTGGCAGTCCGTTTTCACACTGCCCTAAAGAACTACTTGAAACTAAGTAATTTATAAAGAAAAGAGGTTTAATTGACTCACAGTTCTGCAGGCTTAAGCAGAAGCGTGACTGGGAGTCCTCAGGAAAATTACAAGGGGAAGGGAATACCTCTTAAACCATGGCAGAGCAAGAGAAAGAGAGACAGAGAGAGAGAGAAGGGGGCAGTGTCACACACTTTTAAACAATGAGTTCTCACTACCAGGTAGTATATTATATAGTATATACTATTATATACTACCAGATAGTATATTATATACTACCAGATAGTGTGAGATCTGGTTGTTTAAAAGTGTGTGAAAATCCACTATAAAAACCCACTCACTATCATAACAGCAAGGGGGAAATCTACCCTCATGATCCAATCACTTCCTACCATGTCTACCCCCACACACATAGGGATTACAATTCAACCTGAGATTCGGGTGGGTATATGTCAACATCTCCATATTTAATCAATGAAACATTGCCATTTTACAAGTAAAAAGATAATATAAAAGGAAAAATAAAGTAATAGAGAAACTTTTCAAATTTTCTATTTTTATTGTAATAATATGAATAAAATTAGTAATCAAGATTACTATTTACTGTATGTCTTTAATTTTGTGATAAAATTTAAGGGATCTTCTCTTTTAACTTTAGAATATAGTCCTTTGATTTTTATGATTATTTTTCTAGTCTGTTATAATTGTCTTCCATGTTAATACTCAAAGTATGGTAAAACTTTTACAGTTATTATCTAATTTAACACAAAAAAAGTTTAGATGTCATATTAAAACTACCATCAAAATCTGTTCTGAATTTAATATTTCTCAATCCCTTTTGTTGTGACCCTAGGCCATGCAGTCGTAGTGAGCGAGACTACTTTGATAACCTTGTACCCATCTCCTGCCTAAATCCTCAACCCTCTAGAGCCTATAATCTCTTCAGTGCCTCAAGGACTCTTCATTTTTTCATTTAAACTGCATTAGTCAATAGCACTGCTAAAAAAGATTACAGAGGTTTCCCAACACATTTGAAATAAATTTCAAATTACTTACAATGGCTTAGGATACATGAAACTTAATAACAACTATTTCACGTTTTACCCATTCTTTTTTCTTTTTTTTTCTTTTTTGGTCAGTCCAAACCTATTATCTTCTCATGTCTTAAATATACTAAATTTTGCGAAACCTGACGTATTTCTCATTGCTGCTTGCTGTGGTTTGAATGATGATGTTTCTCACAATTTATATGTTGAAGTACTAACCACCAAGTAATGGTATTGAGAGGTGGAGCTTTTGGGAGGGATTTGGTCTGAGAGTCCTCATGGATGGAATTAGCAACCTTATAAAACAGGCCTGGGGGAGCTGCCTTGTTCTTTTCACCCTGTGGACACTAAATCTGCCAGTGCCTACATCTCGGACGTCCTAGCTTCCAGAAATGTAAGAAATAATTTTCTGTTGTTTGTAAGCTACCCAGCCTGTGGTGTTTTGTTAAAGCAGGGCACACATTAAAACACGACTCATTTTGGCCCAGATATAGTTCCAGGACTTTGTCTTACATTTTGTTCCAGTTTCTCTTCAGATATCACTTCTTATGAAAGGCTTTATTCAACTACTCTAAAATGTCCCTAGCAAATCTTAAACCATTTGCTTTGCTTTATTTTTTTTGAAAGCATTCTTTCTAACTAAAATTATATTGCATATTTATTTAAGTTATATATATTTTCTGGCTACTTCCTGAAAATGTAATACCATGAAGGCAGGGATCTGTTTATTACTATATTTTGCAGTTTTAAAAATTATTGCTAATGTGTGTGTATATGTATTATACATGTATATGAATATATATGTATGTATATATCTGTGTGTAGATATAGATATATACAGTTGAACTTTGGACAGCATGGGTTTGAACTGTGTGGTCTACTCATATGCAAATTTTCTCCTACCTCTGCTACCCCTGAGACAGCAAGACTAACCCCTCCTCTTTCTCCCCTTTCTCTCAGCCACCTCAATATGAAAACGAAAGGAATAAAGTTCTTTTTGGTGATTCACTTCCATTGAATGAATGGTAAACATATTTTTTCCTGCCTTATAATTTTCTAAATAACATTTTCTTTTCTCTAGCTTATTTCATTGTAAGAGTAGAGCGTATAATGCATACAGCACCCAGAATATGTGTTAATTGACTTTATGTTACTGGGTAAGGCTTTTGGTCAGCAGCACTTTGTTAGTAGTTAACTGGAGGAAGTCCAAAAGTATGTGTAGATTTTTAAATGTGTGTGGAGTCACTACCCTTTTTCCCTGGATTGTTCAAGGGTCAGCTGTATGTGTGACTTTTTGTGTGCGTGTGTGCACGTATAAAAAAAGTTCTGTTTCATACAAATTGTGCAATTCTGAACAGTGCTTTCTGAATGCCCAGCAATGGTCACTCGATATGAGCCATTCATCTGAATTTGCTTATTCACAAAAGAAGGATTAAAATCTCCTTCTCCTAAGCTTGATTGCTGGAGTGTGAGAATTAACAAGGGGGATAAAAATATCCTTCTGCTAAACTTAATTATAAGAATTAAATAGAATAGGGTCTTTCCATTTCCTTTAAAACTGTTGGAGCTCAGTTAATGACTTTCCTTTCTTATTTCTTCCTGGTTAACTAGAAACCTTGTTAGCAACAGAGATCACATTTTTATTTTCTTTTTTCCCTTTTCTTTTTTCTCCTACAAAACTTAGCCCAAGCACTGAATTAATATTTAATGATTTTGAGTTACTGGAGTTTAAAACTTTATTGGGCCCAAAACACACAGAGTAAACAGAATTGCTGCTAATTACAAGTCATAAATTAGCACTTTGAAAGTCTGTTTTCTTATCTCAAGACACACGTTTTGATCCTTCCTTCCAAGTGTCTGCTTCATATGTGTTCAATGAAAAAGGACCTGAAATTAGGATAGATTCCCTTGAAACCAAATCAGTAGGATACATTTATCAAATAATTTATGTTACACATATTTCAGTTTTATTCACATGTATAGCCCAATCATTTGGTTAGCCTGAAATTTTAATGGGATCTTAAAGTAATTATAGCACAAAATCAAGGCTAAGATAATGAACAAGGTGTCAAGTTTACTCTAGGGCAATGACTATTTCATTTCCCAATTAAAAAGTCTTTTACAGCTCCATTAATGATTGTGTTGTATCTCTGATTCTCTGGGAACTTTTAATTTGAATGGCTCATTCTGTAGGATTTTAGTTTGTATTAAATCTATAAGGATATTATTTACAGACTTGAATGTAATCTCCAAATACATTCTGTCATTAAAATGTATATTTATACTTGTTGAGACTCTATTATTATTATGTCTTTGAATAGTGATTAAAAATTTTCAAAACAAATTCATATTCATTATCTCATTTTTACTATGCAACAACCCACTGATGAGGAAGCAATTCTTGTCTTCAGTTCTCAGTGACAAAACAAGTCTAAAAAAAGACACAAAGTATCACACTATTAATTGTAAATCCAAGATTAGAACAGAGGTTAATGTCTTTCTTAAATCACTTCTTGTCACCGTGCAAACTATACTCTACTGTCCAATGTAGAGATGACATTAATGTATCTAACAGTCCACTGCATTGTGAGCTATTTGAAGTGTTCTATAAATGTCAATTTCCCCTGTAACTAATGCTGCATGGAATATATTCAACAAATGGTTGAATAATTGAATATGTTGGCAAGCACAAATAAGAGGAAGATGACTGAAAACAGAGACTGAAAACAGAGCAGGGAAATTTCTTACTTTCCAATTTACCCCTCTGATTGACTACACAGGAAAATCATTACTTGCTAAAGCCTGTATCATTATATTTTTTCTGCAAAATATATTTATATAAGAATGAGATTCTTTGAGTCATCCACATAAATATAATCCATCATCCTTTTGAATAGACTTCTGAGTCATGACTTTCTTACAAGTTTATGAAGAAGAGCTCATCATTTGCTTCTAAGTTCTCCCACAGCATGGAGTATTCTGTATGACAGACACTAAATCAGTTTTTACTCTTATAGCAGAGGGACAAATACATTTTGGTAAAACAAAAATCTGGAGACCAAGCAATTCTATAATGTTGCTCTAATTAAGCCTTTATTCTAAAGGAGCTCTGTGTAGTATAAAGAAAAAAAAGATTCTAATTAAATTCATTTGTGATCAAGTCAACTCATTTTTAAAAAGCAGTTTCTTACTCCTTATTTTAAGAATTCAGCATAATATATTCCCAATACATACTCTAAAAAGGCAATTTTAGAATGAAAAAATGCCTTAGACTATTGTTACAAATGGAATATACCATTACATTTCACATTCTCTTTTCTCCATACATGATCTGAAATGTATAATAAAAGTAAAATAAGAATATGTAATAAAATAATAAGAATAATCACCAACATATAGAAATACTGAAAACACACTTTGAATTAAAATTTTGTCAATAATTTGCTATAATCTTAAGGTTTGTGTCTTTCCAAAATACATATGTTGGAATCTTAACCATTGAGGTGATGGTATTAGGAGATGGGGCTTTGGGAGTTAATTAGGTTAAGAGGGCAGGGCCCTCATGAATGAAATTAAGGCCCATTTAAGAGACCCTAGAGAGCTGCCTTTCCCCTTCCATCATGTGAGGAAATAGCTGGAAGGTACGATCTATGGACAAGACCCCGAATCAGCCAGTTCTTTGATCTTGAACTTCCCAACCTCCAGAATTGTAAGAAATAAATTTCTGTTGCTTATAAGCCACCCCAGTTTATGCTATTTCATTAAAGCAGCCTGAATAGACTAAAACAATATTGTAGTATTTATGCACAATTCAGAAGTATACTCTATATACTTTATTGTCACTGCATAATGGGAAAATTTATAAATGCTTGTGAGAAAGTGATGCTCAAAGTCTTCAGGGTATTATTTCTATATAGCAAGGGAGAGAACTAGAATGGTTATATTTTGAGAAAAATTAAAGCCTTCAATGCTGTCTATAATACTTCATTTCTCAAATAGCTAATCAAAAAATGTGTGCAAAATGTATACATTTGTTATATGTAGCACAAGTGGGTTTCTTTGAGATATTTAAAATACTATCTCTTTTCTTTTGACATTGCTCATAGTTATTTAAAATAACTACACTAAATAATACAAAAACATTGTGGCAAGATGATGTTCTAAATGCTGTCACATTTCTTCCATATAAAATAATGTTCATTAAGATAACTAAGAAAATAAACAAATAATAATAAAACAGACAGTATCTCAACAATATAACCAAGATGTGCATATAATCTATATAGTACATTGAATATCTGGAAGAAGTTCTGCTAAACAGTGACCAAGAGAGCATTTTAGTAAAAAGTAGCAAACTACTCAGAGGGTCAGTAGGTTTCTGGAGAGGAAGAGGTCTTAAGAAAAATATTCTTGATAATAAAAATTGGAAGAATAACAATTTTATGGACTTTTAAGAAACTATCTTCTTCAGAAATATAATTACTGCTAAGAAAAATTATTTCTCAATAATTTTCAAAAGAAGATTGCATCAATAAGTATAGGATGCCTTTTGGAAAATATAACACCTTAAGGCAAATATCTCAGGAAAATTAAAACCATGTTTGTGTAATTTAAACCATAGTGAAAGAGCTTTAAGATTTGACATATTAATATTGGGTTTCTTTAGATGGAGCTATTTCAAGAGAATTTTACAAATAATTCTATCTGTATTTTTATGATTTTTGTAATAAAAATAGTATTGTTGGAGTCAGCCATAGTGATTTCTTCAGTCAGAAGTAAATACATCTGTCACACAATTTTTCTATTTAAGATCATGTACGCTGATGTCACCAGATAAGAGATGTCCAGTAAAAATATTTAATAGTGCTAAAAACGTTAGACAGAGAACTGAGTTTAAATCCAAGCTGTGTGTCTTCCTAAATATGAGACATTGGACTTGTGATTTAGACTTTCTCAACTTCATTGCTTTGTTGGTCAATTGAGTATAACAGAATCAATGTCATGGGTTTGGATGAAGATTACATAGGCGAATTCTCATAAAACAGTGACACAACCAAAATGCTTAATAATTAGTAACCATTAGTTCCTTCTAAATGATATATAGAGCTAAAACATGCCACAAAAACCAGTACTTGCAAAGGAATAGCAATATTTGTAAATTATTCTGTGATGTAAAAGGCACTATCAATCATGTGAAATCACTGAATCCTATGAAAAATTAAATGGAAATAATTTAACTGTATTCCAATTTAATTGTCCATTCATTTAAGATCATTTCCTGTGTAATATTCCTCTGACTTCCGGTCATTAGATGTGTTCATTCACACAAGCAGTATTCCTCTCAAAGATCTTGTGGATGAACACAAACTTTTTAAAGATAAAAGCTTGTTACATTTAGTTATCTTGTAGTCATAAAAGTGGAATTGTTTAAATGGATTTTACTTTAATATTTTAGAGACAGGTCTTACTCTTTTGTGCAGGCTGTGGTACAGTGGTGCCATCATAGCTCACTGTAACCCTGGACAACTGGATTCAAGAAGTTCTCCTATCTCATTCTGAGTACCTGGGACCACAGGCACTTGCCTCTTGACATCCAGCTAACTTTAACTTTTTTTTTTTCCTAGAGACTGGGATCTTGTTGCATTGGCTAGGCTGGCCTTAAACCCCAGGCCTAAAGCAAGCCTCCTGTCTTGACGTCCCAAAATGCTGGGATTATTGTTGTGAGCCACCATGTCTGGCCAAAATTTAAGTTATACATACAGGAGACTTTTATCTGCCTTGTATACAACACTAGAAGGCTACTTGCATTAAAACAAATATAATATACCTACATAGATATTTTCCACACATATGCATAATTGTACACACATCTAAGTCAATAAATGTGTGGCAGTGTATATTGGGTCTAAGGCCAATGAACTATCAGCCATGTTTTATAATAAAATAACTAGTTGGGGAATTAATATCTTCCTAAAGCAGGGATATACATTTTTGTTGTTGTTATTTCTGTTGTTTGATTTTTTCCTTTGAAACTTCATGACTCAGAAAAACATTAGTTATGTGTGACTGAAATACATTTATAAGAAATGTCTAAAAGGGGATGCATGCTGTTATTTATGTACTCAATGCTATTCTAATTTTTAAAAATGTGGTCTGCATTCTACTAAATCAATTTTATAAACTAGTAATGTGTCATGTCATATATTAATAATCCTGAGGTCTAGGTGTGTCTGTGTGTTCAATGAGTCTTCTATTAAGAGGTATGCCTCCTCCTTAGAATCTTTTTTGGAATCGATAGATCTTCACTGTTTATTTATTCAATAAACACTGGGGCCCTCAAGTCTAGAAGCCCAGGGATATATTAATGGCATCAAATAAAATGTAGTATTTAAAAGAGCTTTCCTGTATGTAGCAAGCGTATCTCTCTATTTCTTTAATTTTCATTAGAAATGTAATTATCAAGCTAAAATAACCTAGGTCTTAGTGGGTAAACAAAAATAAAGGCTAGATTATAATTTATGTTGGGAAAGAAGGTAATATGGGCTACCTAATTTTTCTCTAGTGATGAATTTTAATTTTCTGTAAGGCTTCCAGGCAAATGAAGGGTCCACGTAGTAAATTTTTTTGCTTTGTTAGCTCAATCCTGTGGAATTTGGTGTGATCCTGATCAAATAATCTGCTTGAAACTGTCAGAATGCTAAATTAGCATTTAGAACAATAAATATGCATGAAATAAAACTATCAGGTTGCATTAGAATTCTAATTTTTATAAACTACAACTCTAAAAATTTTTGTCTTAATGTGTTACTTAAACCATGTGCTCATTTTGTCACAATGTTAATAATCTGGAAAGAATAATACTGTAGTAAGTATTATAATATGTGCTAGCAATTTGTAACCTCACTGGTTAGCATAAAGCAGAGTATGAAAATAATACAAGTTCCCAAAGTACTTCTATTAGGAACACTTACTACTACCACTAAAGTTTACTGAGTTCCTACTATATGCTTGCAACTACAGTGTCAAATATATATAAATTAAAGTTTAGTCTCAGTTTTGAACAAATCATAAAGGTGCCCAGTAAGTTGTAGAATAACAAATGTATAAGTGAGAGCATAAAGAACAATTTTTCAAAATCAGAAAATGTTATATTTAATAATAATAATTTTATTTGCTTTCAAATGTACTGTATAATATAGATTTTATTCTTTTATTTTATTAATGTATGATGCCATTAAGTTCATTCAAATTATCAAGATTTATACTGATTATCTGTGTGGCTGATTCATTGTAGAAGCCAAAAATAGTTAGCATTAAACAGTGACTGTTCTTTGCTAATGATATAAAAAATTGTATAATTTATTTATTTTACTTAGGCATAGACAAATATATCTGTCATTAATTAATATTCTATTATAAAATTGGGAATAATAGATTAGATTCCTACTTGGAGTTTTTATAAAAGCATTGCATAATTTTGTTGTGTTACTCAGTTTTATTTAGCCCATTTTTAATACCGTTTTTATTCAATTGTATCTCTTGCAGGAATGGAATTGTTTTACATATTGCAATTTATAGTGTAAAGGAGAATTAGAAGTGATGTCTTATTTTTCCACATCTCACAATATTCATGTTGCTATCTTTTAATAAGAAATAATTTAGTTAAATTATTTTTCTTGCCAGCTGCTGATTATATTCTAAAAAGAACATAGAAAAGAAGGGAGATGCAAGAATGTAGTTTTGTTATTATTTCTTCCATCATTTCAATTGCTAAATTCAATTATCAAGGTAAATGAATCCATGAAAGTTATTACATTAATGAAACATGGTTTCCTCTAAAGATTACGATTGACGACTATTATAAAAATGATTTATTAAAATGCAAGAAACTACAGATAACCTTATATACGTTGGTTACCAATTGTTTTAAAATATTCATTAGATGCTGTTCTAAATTAAAGGACTCAAAAAATTACCAATTGTTATATCTTGCTATTTCTTTTAAACAGGTGAACACATTCAGTTTTGTATTCCCCATTAATTCAATTCCCTTCCACATTTTCAGTATTTCTTCCTTTTTTTCTGTATTCCCAAAGAACAAAGATGCTACTCTTTCTCATTCTTTCTATTAGGGCTCTTTAGCACAAGAGCAAATTTACCATTGAGGCAAGAGGGTATGGAGAGTTATGACAATTAATAAGTTTAAGGTTGGCCCAAGTACCAGGATAATTACTGTAATAAGCATGATGACATCTTTTATATTATAGATCCATCTTAAATACATTCTACATGTTTTCATGAAAATATGTACATCATAGAAAATAAGAGTACCTATTTAAATGATTGAATATATATTTTTAAATAAGCAATAGCAACTACACAAAGTACAAGTGTTTAATGAATGAATGAATGCATGCATGAAAGAATTATCACCATGTATATTCATTTCTTATTGTGGCTGAAGCAAATTACCAAAAAATGAGTGCTTTAGTAATACAAATTTGTTATCATTAAATTTAGAAGTCTGAGGTGGTTCATAATTGCCTAAATCAAGGTGTTGGCCCATCTGTGTTCCTTTAGGAGTCTGTATGGGAGAATTCATGTCTTTGTCTCTTTTTTTTTTTTGAGATGGAGTTTTGCTCTTGTTTCCCAGGCTGAAGTACAATAGCATTCTCTCAGCTTATTACAACCTCTGCCTTCCAGGTTTAAGAAATTCTCCTGTCGCATGTTCTTCACATGTACCCCAAAACCTAAAATGCAATAAAATAAATAAATGGGAAAAAAAAAAAAGAAATTCTCCTGTCTCAGCCTTCTGAGTAGCTGGGATTACAGGCACTTGCCATTATGCCCTGCTAATTTTGGTATTTTTAGTAGAGATGAGGTTTCACCACATTGGCCAGGCTGGCCTTGACCTCCTGACCTAGGTGATCCACCCATTTCAGCCTTCCAAAGTGCTGGGATTACAGACATGAGCTAACATGCCCAGCCATGTCTTTGTCTCTTGAAGCATCAAGAGGCTGCCTGTGTGTCTTGGTTCATGGCCCTGTACTTTAATGCCAGTGATACTAGTTTTGTTTTCAGTGCCATTTTTCTGCTTTTTTTTTCTCTGATTCTCTTTTTTACTTTTAAGTGTTAGTTTGTTTTCACACTGCTGCTAAGAACAACCTGACACTGGGTAATTTTTAAAGCATGGAGGTTTAATTGACTCACAGCCAATGAGGCAGAGACCTGGAGAGCTGACTGAGGATGCCTCAGGAAACCTACAATCATGGAGGAAGGTGAAGGGGAAGTAAGACACATCTTGCATGGTGGCAGGAGAGACGGGATGGGAGAGGGAAACTGCTACATAGTTTTAAACTATCAGATATTGTGAGAAATCACTCACTATAATGAGAGCAGAATGGGGGAAACTGCCCACACAATTCAGTCACCTCTCACCCGGTCCTCCCTAGACATGTGGGTAATACAATTCAAAATGAGATTTGGGTGGGGACACAGAGCCAAAACATGTCATTGCAACCTGGCTTCTTTCAAATCTGATTTTCTTTTCATATTAAAAAACCAATCATGCCTTGCCAACAGTCCCCCAAAGTCTTAAATCATGACAGCATTAACTTAAAAGTCTAAAAAGTATCATCTGAGACAAGGCAAGTTCCTTCCAATTGTGAGTCTAAACTCAAAGTTACTTCTAAGATTACAATGGGGTACAAACATTAAGTGGATGCTTCTATTCCAGATGAAAGTACAAAACCCAGCAAGACAGCCATTAAATCTATAAGCTCCAAAATAATCTCCTTTGACTCTATGTCTCACATCCAGGGCATGCTAATGCAAAAGGCGAGGTCCCCAGGCACTGGGCAGTTCAAACCATATGGCTCTACAGAGTACTGCCCCCATGGCTTCTTTCATGGGCTGATGTTGAGTGCCTATGGCTTTTTCAGACACATTTTGCAAACTGTAATCTGATCTACTATTCTGGCGACTGGAGAAGGGTGGCCCTGTTCTCACAGCTACACTAGGCAATAATCCAGTGTGAACTCTGGGAACTCCAATCCATTTCCCCTCTGTACTGCCAGAGTAGTATTCGCCATGAGGGCTACACCACTGCAGCAGACATCTGTCTGGACATCCAAGTGTTTTCATACATCCTCTGAAATCTAGGTGGAGGCACCCAATCCCACATGGAAACTGCCAAGGCTTTGGGCTTGCATCCTCTGAAGCAATGGCCAGAGCTATACTTCAGCCGGTTTTACCCAGAGCTGGACTAGAGTGGCTTGGATGCAGGGCACATGTCCTGAGGCTGCACAGAGCAGTGGGGCCCTGAGCCTTGTCCATGAAACCATTTTTTTCCTCCTAGGCCTCTGGGCCTGTGATGTGAGGGGCTGGCTTGAGATCTCTGAAATATCCTGGATACATTTTTTCCATGGTCTTGATGATTAACATTGGCTCCTTGTTACTTATGCACATTTCTGAATTTCTCCCAGAATTTGATTTTCTGCATGGTCAGGCTACAAAGTTTCCAAACTTTTGTGCACTGCTTCCCTTTTAAACATAAGTTACAATATCATATTATCTTTTTGTAAATGCATATGACTGTATGCTTTCATAAAAAGCCAGGTCACCTCTTGAATGCTTTGCTGCTTAAAAATTTCTTCCACCAGACACCCTAAATAATCTCTTTCAAGTTTAAAGTTCCACAGGTCTGTAAGGCAGGAGCAAAATGCCACCAGTCTGTTAATGCATAGAAAGAATGACCTTTGATTCAGTTCTCAATAAGTTCCACATCTCTATCTGAGACTACCTCAGTCTGGACTTCATTGTCCATATCACTATCAGCATTTTAGTCAAAACCATTCGACAACTGTCTGGAAAGTTCCAAACTTTCCTACATCTTCCTGTCTTTCTCTGAACCCTCCAAACTGTTCCAAACTCTGCCTGTTACTCAGTTCCAAAGTTGTTTTCATATTTTCAGGTATCTTTATAGTATTTCCCCACTCCTCTCTGTACCAATTTTCTGTATTAGCCTGTTTCCACACTGCTATACAAAACTACCTGAGACTTGGTAATTTATGAAGAAAAGAGGTTTAATTGATTCATAGTTCTGCATGGTTGGAGAGGCCTCAGGAAACAATCATGGCAGGAGGTGAAAGGGAAGTAAGACATGTCTTACATGGTGACAGGAGACAGAGAACCACTGGGGAACTGCCACATAATTTTAAATCATTAGACCTTGTGAGAAGGCACTCGCTATCTTGAGAACAGGATGGGGGTAATCACCCGCGTGATCCAATTACCTCCCACCATGTCCCTCCCTCAACATGTGGGGATTATAATTTAAGATGAGATTTTGGTGGGGATGCAGAGCTAAAACATATTTAAGACCCTTGTAATCACACTAGATCTCCTGGCATAATCCAGAATTATCTTTTAAGGTCAACTGAATAGCAACCTTAATTTCACCTGCAACATTTATTTCCTTCAATGTCCTATATGCTAACACATTCACAAATTTTGGTTATTAAGACATAGAGATCATTGGGGTAAGGGTATTATTATTATATCTACCATATCATATATCTATATAATAACTTAAATGGGAGAAAGACTCTAAAAGGAAAAACTGAAGATTGTGATAATAATCTTTAGATTGTAAATCAAAGGGGAACATATTAAATAATCCATAGAAACATTAATTTTTCTTTTTCAATGATTGTGTACAGTTTAGAAAATTAGTAGAGACCATTAAGAGTGGATTTTCTGATAAACTGGATGAAGGCATGAGAAAATTAATGAAGCATGAACCATAGTTCAAAGTACTGAATTCAAAATTTGGGTTCTCACTTAACTAGCTATGTACTCTTAGAAAATTCTTTCTCAGTTCCCACTTGAATAAGTCGAGGATGATAGTGGTACCTACTTCGTGGTTTTGTTATTTCTAATGAAACTATAGTAATGCATGAAAAGAACTTAAAATTATATGAATCTTTTAACAAATGCTAATTATACTAATAATTATTTTGAAGCTAGAACTTACTAAATGACTAAATATAGATTAAGACAAATGTTGATATTGACTTCCAAGTTTCTGAAAATCAAGAGCATTTTTTGTTTTGTTTTGTTTTGTTTTTAATAGTAAAGATTCGAGTTAAAGTAGATGTGGCTAAAGTATCCCAAGTCTTTCTTTGCTTTGTATACAAAGTAATCATAATGCTTGAGGGAAATCTAAATCAAAAGGCTGAAAATTTGGATGTAACTTATTTTGCACAAATATAGGTTTGAATTTGAGAGGAGAATCAACAGGTGTGGCATATGTCAATGTTAACATATTTCATATAGAGGATGCTATAGATTGTAGTATGCACTAGTATTGCTTATATACTCAGAAAGAACAAAAAATAAAAATTGTCCAGAGAAATATGACATGCAATTAATTCACAGATGAATCTCTTTTTTGATGTTAATATGTGAAGGAAATTTGCAGCTTAGAGTCAATATAACAGCACTGACAATTTTTTTTAACAACTTGTAAGGAAGTTAAATAATCTAGATGAGAAGTATAAAGTGAAAAGTGAAGGGTTTGGGGAAAATATGACATAATAGGGTTGAGGCTGTGGAATGGAATATGAAGGAATAGAAATGATGGGTCTAGTCAATTCTGCTTTGAAGGTTTACTGCTAAGGAAAAGGAATGGACGTTAAAGGATATAATACATTGTGAGTCTTCTTTTCTATTATTTTTTAAAAGATAACAGCAATGGGCACATGTGTGAATACTGAAGAATGATTCAAGGAATCTCTAGGAAATAAAAAATTATGTCAAAGAAAATAGGATGATATACTGAATAAAATTTTGTAGGAGGCAAGTTTTATGGAAATTAATGGCTCAGTTCCAGGACACATGTGGAGCAAATTTTTTCCTGTATTGGTGTACAGGTTACTCTACCACTTGAAGAGAAAGAAAGGAGAGAGGCTGGAGTGAGGTGGAGTCGAAGGTGAGGAAGTTCCAGCAAATGACTTCAATTTGGTAAGTGAAAGATGAGGCAAGGTCATGCACTGACAGTAATGGAGCAGAAATAAGATTCAGGGGTTCCATGAAAGAAGTAGCGTACAAAAATTGTATTCAATTGTGAATAAATAAGCTAAATAAGAGAAATGTACAAACATGGACAAGTAAAATTGAAAACTTTTTTGAATGTAGTGAAAAAAATTGCCTCATAGAGATATTATAAAGACTCGCTGGTCTGGCGTGCAGTAAGTTATAGCTATTATTAATAAAAATACATTAAAAAATCTGGATTACATAATATTCCTCAGTAACCTCAAGCTAGTTTAATGCAAAAAAAAAAAAAGCTCTATTTAAAATCGAGATTTAGCAAATGGAAACAACAGTGATGGTTTTTAACACTTTACCCCAGTAAAATGATGCTGGACAACAGAGTCCAAGCTGGGCAAAGAGAAGCAAAAGCAAGAGTGTGTGTACACTCTGTCCATGTGGACGGGCATGAATATACCTGGGCTAATTGCAGGAATCTGGATGAAGAAGGAGACAGAAAGCCATGTGCTAAATTCAAAATAAGACTGTACAAGAGGCCAATAGGTGACAATACTGAAGTCGCCTGTGCAATTAGATGAGAAAAGCTTCAAAGGAGTCTATAATTTTATGAGAAGTTAGATGGGTAATAGCCAATGGGCAGAAATATGGATATTGTGACAGTTTAGCAACATTTAAATTCTCTTTTGGATTGAAATATCTATTTAAAAAAAACAAAGAAAATGGTTAAACAGGTGGCGTGCCATGCATAGTGATGCATAGTTGTGTATTATGTATTTATTTCTTCAGGCAACAAACATGTGGAAGGAACTTCTTGATCGCTAAGTTAGGTCTAGGAACACTGAGAAGGACGGGAATCAGGCACCCGCCTTGCTGATGCAAAAACCAGACTGGAACAAGGCCATAGGAATGATGGAGACATGCCAGATTTTGTGAAGTCACATAAAGGAAGCTGAGTCCCCCTGAGATCTAAGGTCCCAGCCCATGTCAGCCACACATGCACCTCCAGAATAGTGTCGTAGGCAGAGGAACACCATATGTAATGGCCTTGAACAGAACAGAATGCAACATATTTACAAAATTAAAAGACATTTGGGCAAGTGTGTTGAAAGGAATAAGAATGAATGTTGAATGAATAGCCTGGAATGTAGACAAGGGTCAAATGGCATAAAGCATTGCCATTTTATACTGAAACCATTGGGAGGTATGTTATACTTTTACACAGCAAAGACCTGATGAGATATATCTATTAAGAAATATATATTACAACTGTTTCATTGTGAAGAGTAACCTGGGGACAGGTGACATTAGAAACCTGCTAAGGAAGTATAGGCAGGGTGATGACAGAGATTAAGAGTAGAGAATAAGGTATGGGGTGTGTGTGTGTGTTTGTTGTGGTGTAAATATGTGTATAAGTACACACATGGGAAATGCTCTTTTTGTGTGTATCTGTTTCTGTTCTCTCTGTACCTCTCTCTTTACCTCTTTTTTCTATCTGCCATCTGTGTCTCTTTCTCTCTCACATACACACACACCATGTAACAACAGGCACTGGTGATTAACTGGAAGTGAGAGAAGAGATTTAAACTAAAACGAGTTAGATACAGCAGACATTACCTGAATGGTAAGCACTTCATGTTTATCCCTAATAAACAGAACTCGATTGAAATTAACGTTCAACTAGCGGATATTGTAATTATTTTTGAAAATATAAAGGAAAATTACATAGTGATATTAAAATCTAAGGAAAATTCCACCCCAGATAAGTGAAAAATGTGTCAGTTTAGATAAAAGAGCTGGAAATAAAGGAACTTAAGTACTGTTTACAGAAACACTCTTCAGCCTGTACTGAAAAAATAAACAACTTAATCAATAGCAGCCTTTAAAGATCAAGACTCTGCCAAAACAGTTGCTTTTCTGCCTCTCTTTTTACTGGTAGGCTTTTACACTACATTCATCTATACTTTTTAAACTTATTAAAATATTTATACACTAAAATGCACATAAAGACACTTCTCTTCATCTCACTTCAACCTAAGATCTATCATGAGACACTTCCCCTCTGAAATGTGTTATGATGCTTGGGTCATGTCCTCTTGCACACGTATTCACGTATGAGAGAATATTTTCCCCATTCCTACCATGACATCTTCTTTTAAAATGTCAAGATGTTGGCTGGGTGCAGTGGCTCATGCTTGTAATTCCAGCACTTTGGGAGGCTGAGGCCGGTGGATCACAAGGTCAGGAGTTTACGACGAGCCTGGCCAATATAGCGAAACCTCATTCCTGCTAAAAATACAAAACAGCTGGGCATAGTGTCCTGTGCCTGTAGCCCCAGCTACTTGGAAGGCTGAGGCAGAAGTACGACTTGAACCAGGGAGGTGGAGGTTGCAGTGAGCCGAGGTTGCACCACTGCATTCCAGCCTGGGTGATGGGCAAGACTCCGTCTTAAGAAAAAAAAAAAAAAAAAAAAAAAAAAAAAAAAAAGATCAGTTGTCTTTATTGGCCAGTTTCTTTCAGCCTAAATCACTTTACATGCTAGCTTTTATCCTGAAATCTTTCATTTAAATAGGTAAAAATTGTTTTCACTAGCATGATAAAATTATTTTTACAGCAATGCCCTAGTCACTTTTAAACAGGATCTGGCTCTGTTACTCAGGCCTGAGGTTGGCTCACTGGAACAACTGCCTCCCAGGCTCAAGCAGTCCTCCTATGGAATAGTATACATGGTATCAACTAAGTAATTCTACGTATGTGATGTATTGATTTGTATGTGTTGAACCATCCTTGCATCTCTGGTATAAAATCCTCTTGACCACAGTGTCTTCTTCTGTCTGAAAAGTTATTACTAAGAATTTTGCAACCACTTCCTCTTCCGTTTTAAGGGAACTTACCGCAAAAATTTCTTCTTCAAAGAGTCTGTACCTGATTAATTTAAAGTTACATCCCCAATATCATTTCTTTTTTGTTACCTTGCTTAAATTTCTTCATAGTATTGATGACTGGATAAATCCACTGTATTTATATTCTTATTGTCTGTGTATTACAGGATTGTTGAGCTGATTCTGCTTTCTTTACTGTTGCTTTTACAAGCATTTAGAAAGGTGCTTGACAGCTAAATGGCAGTTAGTTTTGTGTTGAAAGTTTACATGAAATGAAAAACCACTCTTTGCTGAGAATGATGGTTTCCAGGTTCATCCATGTCCCCACAAAGGACCCAAACTCATCGTTTTTGATGGCTGCATAATATTCCATGGTGT
>NW_016107362.1:4313440-4334536 GCF_001604975.1 Cebus imitator
AAAAAAAAAAAAAAAAAAAAAAAAAAAAAAAAGAAAAACCACTCTTACTTTGTTCAACAAAAACACAATTGCAAACACTAGATCCTGAGTATATTTCTTCAGTGCTATGCATACACACAATATTTTACTTAAACTATACATATTTTTGTATAATTTAAAAATAAAATGGAAGTTCTTTGGAGACATTACATGAACCTAAATCCTGATACCTGCGGTGGTGTCTTACCAATAAAATTCACCCAAATATGTATTTCTGAGTTTATTTTTTAAGCTTAATACCACAAAGTAATTCTATCATTCAAGATAATGCGTGTCGGATTTGGTGAAATTGATTGATAATATCAACTTTCAATGATGGGCTTCTTAGCATCAGCTGGTTTGACTGACTCTAAGAAGCCCATTTATTCATGAATAATTATTAAGCATACGTTGTCTGAATGAACAATAAACCAAAATTCTACTGGTTTTGTAAAAGATAACATACATGCACAGAGCATAATTTTTAATTTTGAAAAGTGAAACTAAATAGAGAAGACGAAAAATTTAAGTAACATCTAAGTAACAATATATCTGAACAGTTACTCCTTAATTTCATTCAACAATATATTTACTGAGCAGCCATCATGTATCAGTGCTATTTTAGGCCCCTTTTTACAGGGATTTTAATTTCTAGTTTGTTAACATATCAATAAGGACAAAGAAAAATAAATGATGAACTCGGTTTCCTAAAGCGAGAGGTATAATGCAGAAAATAAAATAGCACATGACAGGAGAGTGTGAGTTTGGAGTGGTAGCTGGAGATGAGTGGAGTTACATTGTCTTTAAAACTGTGAGCTTCTTAAGGAAAGACATGTGCCTTCATGATTACTGAGTCTTCAGTGAGTTTCAAATGTCAAAAAGTAATATTAAATTATATACATATTTGAACTGTACTATGTATATTTTTATTGTTTTGCACTGTTACATCCCCAATATCTAGAACAATACCTGGAATATTGCAGATGCGTTTGTTGAAAGAATGAATGAATGAATGAAAAAGCACATTTGCTAAAAGAATGAATGGATAAACATGAGAAGAAGGCTGAATCAATCTGGAGTTAAATAGAGAATATTTGATCTATAAATTTAGAAATTATCTTCAATTGTTTATCTTAACAGAAATACGTACATTGAAAAATTGCTAGTAATTTTTAATTATATATATATATATATTTTCCTATTTCATTTATGATATTTGTACCCATATTGGTATAACTTTATCTTTAGATATGATGGAACACACTGGACTCAAACCACACATGCACACACATATAGACACACACATACTCATGTTCTTCAAGACAAGAAACACATTTGATTCATGATTTTAAGTGATTTTTTAAGTGAGCAGATATCACTAAAATGTAAAGTGTCAATAGTAGCTTTATTCTAGATTTTGGGGTCTGAATGAACAGAATAAATGGGATATAACATTTATCATTGACAATGTTAGTGAACATTTTCGTCAGTTTGAGATTAACAATTGTACCCCATACCATAAACCACATTAAGTCAAAATATACAGAAATACACAGCTGTTGAGCCAGAAAATAAAATAGGGAAGACTTTGGAATTCAGTTACTATTTATACAGAAGCAATAGGTAGCTATTGCATAGCTAGCATTAAAGACCACTTAGAAACTTTTGAAGAAGTCTATTAGTAGTAAATTTGGAAATCAACAAAAATATCGAAAAAAGTATTTTGCTGGAAGTTATGACAGTACTCCAAAATAGAAGATTGAAAATGGAAGAGAATAAAGAGGAAAAGCGACCTCTGATATGGTAAGGAAAATATTGATCACGGATTTCATGTCAGATTGATGGTTTCATCCATTAAAATAAGGAAATAAGCATAGAGCAGTTTTTGTCAGACAAATATTAACTATAGTTTTCCCCAATAATTAGTCATGAGTATAATTTTTCAAAAATTTAAACTGCTTACTGCAACCACACAACTAATAAATTGTGTGATGTAATTTTCATCCTTTTATGGGCTAACCTACTACATTTCAAGTATACAACTCTGCCTCTCCATGCCACCTGGGAGATTACAATTTAGATGATGGTAGGCAAATAAAAACTCATGATGAACTGTAGATTACCCTATCACAAAGCAGAAATGAATTAATTTCAAAATAATTATACTCAATTGAAGAGATACTGAGTAGATAGGTCCAAAATAATGCTATCTCTATTATTTAAGAACACATTTCATGTAAGTAAAATGCATCTCAGGGTAAACACACTATACCACGTATTTCACCTGGGTATTTTCTTATAAACATAGTATTTCATAGTCCTACACATTTTAAAATTATTTATAAGCTAAAACTTACCTCAGAAAAAAAATGTTAGTTCAAGCAGAATTTATATTTTTACCCTGGAACTTTCTTTTTGTTATTCTCATCTTGCTAATTTGTAAGCATGATAGAAGTACTAACCTCATTTTGTAAAAAAAAAAAAAAATTGCAAGAGCTATAATTTTATACTCTCTGCTAAGCATAAATTTAGTAAATGTAGTGCCATATGGCTCATCATTATAAAAGTTAGCATTTCCACTTGCTTTGTAAATCTCTTCAATTTTATGGAGCATAGAAAGAAAACTAATTGCTAAGTGAGGTCACAGCATTTCTCTCTCTGAAGCACTGAACATTCGTAAGCTTAGCATTTTTTTTTTCAAGAGAAAAGTAAACTACATTTGTAAATGAGATGCTATTATGATATAATTATTATTCCGACTTTTTATAAGACATGTTTACTGGACAACTATCAAACAAATTTCATTAGTGTCTTTACAGCCAAATTCCCAATAAGTTACAGAGACTTCCAAGTGAGCTACAGAGACAAATGCATTACTGAGGCCACGGTCAAGAACGTAGGCTCAGAACATGCCTCAGAGTTTGACAGCCTGGAACAAACAAGGGAACTGCAAGGTAATTTACAAAATAGGAGCAACTGGTGGCCTTTAGAAAAAGAACTAAATTTGCTAAAAGTCTTAAAAAGTAGTTTTTAAATTGTCTTTATTTGAAGAAACTTTTATTGTTACAGTTTTTGGGAAAGATATCTTTATGTCTTCTGGGAATTTTGGTGAAATTTTCCCTTTATGGTATAATTTTTGGAATAATTCTAGCATACTAACTATTTGTTTTTCTACTTTTCAATGTTCATATTAGTAATGACTTGGCATCCTTATTTCAAATAATAAATGCATAATAATGTACAACACAGTACTCTCGTTTATGGAATTTCTATGCTCTATCATGAATATTTCAAAACTGAGATAATCCTGAGATACATAAAGTTGTTTAAATAAATTACATTAATTTTTGAATAACATTTTTTCTCACTAAATATTAAAAGTCAGTGTGAGCTCCTGGTTTTTATCAGCTTATTAGCTAATAATTCTGTTCCAGCATAAGCACTACTGCCATTACTGGAAATTAAAGACTTTTGCTGACTGTTAAACAATCTGATAAACTTATCTTTTGGAATGTTTTATATTCTAGATTCTAAAAATATTCTTACAGTCTTATAATTTTTAAGGTAACCTAAACAATATAACAACCTGTATGGTACATACATTTAACAAGAAATAAATAGGATCTAAATGTTAGATACACAGGGACAAAAAGATGGAAACATTAGACACTGGGGATTCCAAAAGGGAAGAGAGTGAGGAAGGGGTAAGGGTTGAAAACCTACCAGCTGGGTACTTTGTCCACTACTTAGGTGTAGGGACAGTTCGAAGCTCAAACCTCAGCATCACCTAATATATCCATGTAAAAAACCTGCACATGTACCCTCTAAATCTGAAATTTAAAAAAATTATTTAACTAAAAAATAGCTTATGTAAATAGAAAAAAATGAGAAAATTATAACTTGCCTATAATATCATTCCCACCCCTGATATTATCTTTATTTACATGTAAGTGTTATCTATTCATATATTTTATATGCATATAAATGCATTATTTTGAAAATACAATTTTCTTTCCAGATTGCTATGTAGGGATAAATTACAAAGGAGCACAAGAAACACTTGAGGGATGTATATGTTTGGTATCTTGATTGGTGTATATTATTATGATGTTCAACAGTGTCAGAAATGATCAAGTTGCACAATTTAAATATTTATAATATATTGCATGTCAATCATATCTTAATAAAGCTGCTAATATTCATGAAAAAGGAAAAGACAAATATTTATGGAAATCAATTCCACATAAGTATGCAAAGGTAACTGAATGAATTATTATGCTTCCATTTGAGTCACAAAAGCATTTTTTAATGAAAACAATGCTTTTCCTCAGTATCATGTGAATAGATAATTTGCTTATCACTTTAGATGCCATAAATTCTAAATAAAAATTTCATTTCTTGGAAGTCAGTTTAGCATTCTAATTAACAATGATATCTTTTAGCAAAGTGCCTCTAAGGTCAATTGCTAAATAATAAGTCACTGTGTATGTGTCTATGAATAAATTTAAGTATTCAATTCATTATGTAAATTTTAAAATTAACTCATATTCTGACAAAATCATATTTGTAGTTTTGTTCTAATCATACATTCATTGCATGTTGTGTATAGTGTTTTAATTTACATGATGCTATTTGCTTACTAAATTTTGAAATATCTTAACTAGAAAAGTAATAAAAGGTATTCTTTAAATTCTTTGTTAAATAGCTACATCTGATTGTGATTAGATATACTTGGGCAATGATATTTAAAATAATTTAGTAATTATGGGCATTATGTTTGTTTTATTATCTCAAATATAGAACAAAAATTCCATGTGTCTTCTCCAACATCAATATTTGTAGTAATAAAGTGCAAATTCATTTATTTGAGTGCAAATTTGGGGATCTTTCACATGAAGAAAGAAACTTTACCATGTTACTATAGCCACTCTCCCCAGATCACTATAATTTTTTAAACAATAAAAAATTACCCAAAGATTATTTTATTATCAAGATTAATATATTAATGTATTAATGTTAATACTGTATTATTGTACATAATTACCATCATAAATATTTCTATTTTTCCCAATCTTTATAGTTTTACTGATTAGTCATCAAATAATTATTTACAATGCATGTATCACAAAACTTAAGTAGATCCTGATGTGCTATGAAGTCTTAGCTGAATAGACGGTGAGAGGTGCCAGAAAGACAATCACTTTGATTGCAAGAAGAAAGGTGTATTTAGACTCTGATTCCAAAAATGTGAAAGGGCAGATGTTATTTAAACCCCACTGCAGATTCCTTAAAAGAGCTGAGGGCTCTAATATGAGGAGGTTCATAGGGATTTATTTATTTAAACAAAAACTGGTTTCTTTGTCAAAGGAAATTAGCCAGGGAAGAGAGATGTATTCTACTGGTGGAAGTAGGCAGCAGGAGTTTTAATTCTACAGATGGGGTTGGGACACATCTTAATAAATAAACTTACATAAATCAGACAATAACACTAGATTTGATAATTTTATTTTCTGGCTTTACCTTAGCTTCTGTAAACATCCTTTAGTTAACAATTTAACCCAGTTAAAGAAAGGCACATCAAACCAATACCAAGGCTTTTAGTATTATTTGCTTTTTCACTACTTTATAAAATATGTAGCACACTGTTTGCTTCTTCAAAAAGTAAAAAAAAGAGAAAAGCTCAAATGATTGATGGATTCACAGATTAATGAGGCTGAGAATAAGTGCACAGTGGTGAAGACTGTGACCTTCAGGAAATGTTATATCTGTCTTATCTTAAGAGAAAGCCACCACCGACTTCCAGCTAATTCTTGCCATGTGGGAAGGTGGTACCAGCATTGACAGTTCATCTCATTATATTTAAGAGAAATAGGACATCTAAATTCGTATTTAAAGGTTGTCATTCTTATTATATCTGAAACTAATTCACTTTTTAAGCCCCAAAAGAGACATGATGGAAATGAAATAAAATGCATCTCTGGCCAAGAAAACAACATAAAGCAAAGTTCGTAACTGCTGTGATTGAACAACTGTAAGAGGTTGTACTAGTTTATTTTCATGCTGCTGATAAAGACGTACCTGAGACTGGGAAGAAAAAGAGGTTTAATTGAATTTATAGTTCCACATGGCTGAGGAGGCCTCAGAATCACGGTGGGAGGCAAAAGACACTTCTCACATAGAGACGGCAAGAGAAAATGAGAAAGATGAAAAAGCAGAAACCCTGATAAAACTATTAGATCTCTTGAGACTTATTCACTACCACAGGAATAGTATGGGGAAAGCACCCCTATGATTCAAATTATGTCCCACGAAGTCCCTCCCACAGGACATGGGAATTATGGGAGTACAATTCAAGATGAGATTTGGGTGAGGACACAGAGACAAACCATATCATTCTACCCCTGGCCCCTCCAAATCTCATGTCCTCACACTTCAAAATCACTAATGCCTTTTCAGCAGTTCCCTAAAGTCTTCACTCATTTCAGCATTAACACAAAGGTCCACAGTTCAAAGTCTCATCTGAAACAAGGGTAGTCCCTTTTGCCTATGAGCCTGTAAAATCAAAAGCAAGTTACTTACTTCCTAGGTACAATGGGGGTGCAGGTATTGGGTAAATACAGCTCTTCCAAATGGGAGAAATTTGCCAAAACAAAAAGATAACAGGGTCCATGCAAGTCCCAAAATCCAGCAGGGAAGTGACATTTTAAAGCTCAAAAATGATCTTCCTTGACACTAGGTCTCACATCCAGGTTATGCTGATGCAAGAGGTGGGTTTCCATGGTCTTGGGTAGCTCCACCTCTGTGGCTTTGCAGGGTACAGACTCTCTCCTGGCTGCTTTAATGGGCTGGCATTGTCTGCCGCTTTTCTAGGCGCAGGGTGCAAGCTGTAGGTTCCTGGGTCTGGAGAACAGTGGCCCTCTTCTCACAGCTCCACTAGGTGGCGCCCCAGTAGGGACTCTCTGTGGGCGCTCCAACCTCAATTTCTCTTCTGCACTGCTGTAGCAGAGGCTCTCCATGAGAACCCCAACTCTGCAACAAACTTCTGTCTGGGCATCCAGGCATTTCCAGACATCTGAAATTTAGGAGGAGGTTCCCAAACACCAATTTTTGACTTTTGCTAAACCACAGGTTCAACACCATGTGGAAGCTAACAAGGCTTGGGGCTTGCACCTCTGAAGCCATGGCTGGAGCTTTACATTGACCCTTTTCGGCCATGGCTGGAGCTGCTGGCACACAGGATAAGTTATGTAACAGTGAAAAAAAATCTTTGTGACTTACAAGAAAGATGTTTATTTCTGTACTATTTTACATTTTACATGTATATTGAGGACAGGCTTTGGATCTATTCTACAACTTCTTCAAAATAAGGCCCTATCTGAAGGGCATGTTATCTGGGACATACCTAGACTTATTGCAGAAAGAAAACTATGAGCTAAGATGGAGTCACAAGACGGATCTCAAAATTTCTCCTAAAAAGTGGCACATGCTACATTTGCTCAGATTTTGTTACCAAAACAAGTCATATGACCGATTATGACAAAAATAGGAAGCAAAATTTAGTCCTCCTTTAGGGTTAGAAATCACAAGTCACATGGCAAACCTGAGATTAGTGTATTAATTGAATATGAATCTCTTAAGAAAGGAAAATAAAAACTTGTGAAACATAGTACAGTTTACCACAATCCCCAAACTAAATTCTAATGGAAAACAATGTTAGGATAAAACAAGATAAAAATATGGGAAAGAAATAGAATGCCTGTCTTAACAGATATATCTCCAAAATCAATTCATATGGAATAAAGGTCAATACTATAAAACTAAAATCCAAATTAAATATTTATCTTACTTTCATTTACATTTATCAAGCATATGGTTCCCTTAAATTAAGGTTCAAAAAGAAAAATCTAAGTACCATGAATAGGTTCAGATTGTAAAACAAACATTACATCAACCTTAAATAAAGCCCCGGTAATTTATTAAACAATAGAATGAATTTTTATAAATGTAGATTCAAAATAACTAACACAATTTGAATTATAATATTTGATTATGAAATCTAAATCGCAATTTCAATTACAATTTTAACTTTTTTAACTCATAACAATTGATTTTTATTTTAAAATTAAAAAATGAATATAGTGTGTTCTTTTAGCAGACTAAAAACATGGTCACAAGTTCTTACATTTCATACATCAAATGTTTGTCATGAGTCTTTTTAGCTCATTTTACACAAATGTAGAGAGTTCATCGCTCCTTACATTTGAGATGGCCTTGCCGCTTGCTTTGGCAAATAGGAAATTAGCCTCTTTCACACAGACAAAACTAAAAGTTTGTAGATCTCAGGGCCTGCGCTCTCAATGCTGTCTGACTACATCTGCCATGTGAATAAGTCAAGGCTAGGTGAGTCCCCAGGGTGAGGAATGATGTGGAATTTGTTGTCTCAGCAAAAAACAGCAGATATATACCATATAAATGAGGCCATCCAGTGTAGCCACACCATAGCCAATCTGCTAACTGTACGTGTGGAGGAGGCAAACGTTTACCTCTACCCTCTTAGGGTCCCTGGCTGGGCATGAAAATCAATTGATTAAATAAACTAAAAGGAGAAAAACCATACACATTTAAGTTTTATGTGACACAGGAGCCCACATAAGAAAGTGAATACCCAAAGAAAGGACAAAACTTACAAACAAAGAGAGGTTATGGTGAAAAAGTAACTAAATTATGTGTGGAGGCTAACAGAAGATAAGAATTATTTTAACCGGGTCTGTGATACAGAATTGTCTCAGCTATGACTACCGTTTGAATAATTATATTTATCCTCCTGATATAGGGAGAGCACCTTTCACATAGGATTTTCAATCTTCTGTTTCAGGAAGAAAAGGAGAAGAATAAAATGCCTTTCTTGTATCAGTTATTTTTAAAGTGCCATTAGAAGTAGTCCTTATGTCAAAGTGACATATTTTGAGGTGGCATATTCTGGCACGCTTAAAAGAGACCCGTAAGTGAGCCCAACTGAAAGCAGCTAAGCTTGACCAAGAGGAGAAAAACTATGCAGATTCAGAGTGGAAAAAAGGCGGTGTTGTTTAAGCCAATACATTTAAAGATCTTTTGTCATGCTGCAAAACCTTCTCACTGTTACGATGTCATATATTTTAATAGGAATATAATAGTTTTCAGGCAATTCTCCAAAGTATGTAAGAGCTTCTTGTTGCTGCTTTACTACAGAATAGCAGAAAATCTTTCAGGTACTTTAATGTATCTTTGTCTATCTTACAAAGAAATGTAGAGCCCGGTGTATCTGATAACATATGTTCTTAAGTAACATTGTTTGATGGTGCAAAAGTGTTATAAATAATCTGATAATTAGAGAAGCATTTTTATATTATTCACCAGGATTTACATATAAAGTAGGGGTGAAAGTTGTGTTCTTCTATCATTTCAGAAAATGAAAGAAAAAAACCCAGTTCTGTATAAAGTTAGTTACCAGTGATACTGAGGATTAAGGGGAGGAAAAAGGAGATAGGGCTGAGTTGAGTTTATATCACAGAAAAAAAAAAAAGTGCTTTATACATACCTATATATTTTTCAAAGTCTCATCAATTTAATATTAATTAACCTAGTTTTTACAATTTTTTCTCTAATTAGGCTGATCACTTTTGGCCATATGCAAAATACATAGAAGGTAAAGCATAGGTGACCGAAAGAAAAGAAGCATATAATCAGCGAGAAACGACTATGTTTTTGCAAGACTGCATTTTTAAATGTATTCTAATGTGCTTGAGACCTATAATAGACAAGAAGGATTGAAGTTAGCTTGTGCTTTAAATTACCTTAAGGTTATCTAGGACATTCTTTGAAGGCAACCTAATAGGACACTGAGTGTTTTGTTAAATCTGCAATAAGCAGTTTTATTTTACATCAAACAGAGGTGAATTTAATAGTTTGACCCAATTTCTTATGAAAAGAGCTCTTTGTGTAAAATACTTGAGTAGACTTTGTTCTGGTATACTCAAGGACATTAGGAAAATAGCACTTTGTTATGGTTTTGCTTGCAGGTTCAGGAGTTGAACTATCCTAAATGACCTGTTCTTCATAAAATGCCCTTGTAATTTGCTGATTTTGCTCCCAAGATGTACAAGTCTGCTGATGTACTGATCACTAAGTTCTGTTGGTATAATTATTTCAAAATATAATTTTTCTGAGTTGCAAGGCAGGTCAAAAGGGGGGAAAAAAACCTTACAAAGTTTAATGCCTAAAGGAAGGGCACTAGTAAATGTTTTTAAATAAATTGTGTAGGCAGAATTTAAAAGGCAAGCTAACTACAAATAGTTACTACATTAAAATCAGTGCTTACTTCTAAATAAATACTTTCTTCTGAACCCCTGAAGGGAATGATCTCAAAAGCATTTAGGATAAAATGTTTTATAAACCAACTTATGTGTAAAAATTGGTGCCAGAAATGTACTTCATCAATGAGACAAATCAGAGCATGCAATGGAAATGCTCAGTCCTAAGATATTTTATTAATGTATTTTCTTCCCAGTCAAATTAAATATTCTTTGTAGTCATAACTATTTAATTAAAATAGTGAGTGAGATCTAAAGGAAGCTGAATATCACCATTCTGTTTGCAGTTTTGCCTACCCATAAATTGAGGGATTTGCTTATTTAAACCCTTGAATCTTATATTTGTCTCACAGGAAAGAAGAAACAAAGGTAATGTGCCACTGGAGAACACACTTGTTACCACCGATGAACCTGCCTTGACACATACTCACCCAAAGTCCATAGTTTATATTAGAGTTCACTCTGGGTATTATACATTCCACGTGTTTAAAAATTGTGCAATGTTATGTATCCACTATTATAGTATCATAACCAGCATTTTTGCTGCCCTAAAAATCCTCTGTGGTCTATCTATTTATCTCTTTTCCCCTACCCCGAACCCTGTTCACTATGTTCACATTTTCACCTTTTCTAGAATTCATATATTTGAAATCATACAGTGAAACAATACAGTATGTTGTCTTTTCAGATTGATGCCTTCATTTATTAATATACACTTAAGATTTCTCTATGTTTTTCATGGTTTGGTAATGTACTTCTTTGTAGCATTGAATAATATATTTTGTTTGTCTATTTTCTGACTAAAGGACATCCCGGTTGCTTCCAAGTTTTGGCAATTCTGAAGAAAGTTGCTATAAACATCTGTGTGTACATACTTATAATAAATTTTCAACTCCTTTGGGTAAACACCATGGAGCACAATTACCGGGTTACATAATAGGAGTATTATAGTAATATTGATTTCCCTCTTACTATCTAACTTTCTCTGCTACTGGCTTTATTAAATAAATTTGTCATGTTGGGGATACCCATGTTGCAAACAACTGAGGTTGTCCTCTTCCCAGCAGCTAGCTAGAAACTGAACTCCTCAGTCCAACATCCTGAAAGAAACTGAATCTTTCCAACCACTTTGTTAGTGAGCTTACCTTAGCCACATCTTTGATCGATACCCCAGCTTTGGCCAATATTTTTCATTGCATCCCTGTGGAAGCCCTTGGAACAGAAAGGTTGGAATTCCTCATAAAAACTGAAATAACAGTTGTGTGTTCAAGTTGCTAAGTGTGCTGTAATTTGTAACTGAAACAGTAGGTGACTATTATAACTGTACACAAAATAGCTTACAAATGAACAAATGAGTGAATAGTGGTTTATTTATTTTTATATAATTTTTATGACTGTCAAATAATATAATAATGATATTTAGTAAATTGGCATTGTATTGCATGGCTTACTAAATGGTTGCTTTTATTATAAGTTCTAAAATTATTATTAGTGTAACATTAAAATATACATCACTTTCAACTTAACACATAAAACATAATCATATAAGGTATACCTCTCTCTCATACAGTTGAAACTACAGAAAATAAGGAATAAATAACTTAAAAACTCCAAACAGAGGATAAATACATTTTAGGAGTTCTGTACTATGGTAAATATATGGGATCAGATTCATAAAAAACTAGAATGGTGGAGATTACAATCCAAAACTGAAGTAAGCAATAAGGCTGTGATAGAGGTGAGAAGCATTTTACCTATAAGAAATATATCAATAAATCTTACATGATACATATGTGTCAGCATAATTGTACACATTTTAATCATACAGCAATTCACTTAAACCTCATAATTCATAACCATATAATGTAGGTATTGGTATAATTCACATTTCCAGATAAGAAAACTGTTTCATTACATAAAGTTTTTGGTTTCCCAGTGCATATAAAGGTTATGTTTACACTCTACTGTAGAGTGAGACTCTGTCTCAAGAAAAAAAAAGAACAATACAAAAGCACCCACCATATATCTGGGAGATATTTTAGGATTTTTCAAACATTTTTACATATATTAATTATTTATCATAATAACCCTATTATGGTTGTCTATGCTGTTACCTCCCTTTTTTGTAGATGATAAAACATAGGTACAGAGAAGATACATAAATTTCCCAAGTTTCATACAGCTATTTATGGCTAGAGCTAGTGATTCCAACACAGGTAATTCATAATTGATATCTTAATTAAAAATGATCAACATGAATGAATATTCAAGCATTACCTGATGGTGGTCACACATGCTATCTGCTCACCCATTTTTTGTAGTTATTGTGGTTTATCAATCAGGGTGCTTCCCTGTCTAGCTATAGGACAATATTTTCCAGACATGTTTTCAGGGACATATACTCCTGTGATGTCTGTTAGGGATGTAAGCAGATGCGGTATTCCTGATTTCTCCCTCTGGTCCTTAATAGTTGTGCACTTTCTGTATTCCCACACACTAGAAAGTGATAAAAACTGGAGTAGTGAACTTGTACTCACAAAAGAAAGCTGAGCATAAATATCCAGAAAATATGATATCTATTTTTAAAAATATTTGAAAGAAAACAAGCTCATAGAAAAAAGATATTAAAATAGTCCATTTTGGATAAAGATCAATTTGAGTAAGAGATTGACATAAATCTTAAATTCTAGATATAGAGTTTAGAAGACAGAGGAGCTGGAAAGTCAGTAATATTACAATTAAGCATGTAACAAAGAATCAAATCAGCATTTGACCACTAGTCGACAGTAAGAAGGCCTTTCTTACATTTTCAGTGAAAATGAAATTACTGCTAGATTTCTATTCAGTCATTCTATTATTCATGTTTTAGAACAATAAATACATTTTATAGGTACAAACACGTATAATATGTACAACTCACCTTCCTTTCTGCATACAATTAAGCAGGGAATTTCTCCTGTAATTTATATAAACAAAGGACTGCCTTTTAGTAAAAGGCAGCCCTGTCCTTTATATTCTTCCATCATTCCACTGTCAGGAATTGCCTACTGAACACTTCCCCTTGTAGGGTTTGCTTTCACTGCAGTGTTGCCTGTCCCTTTATCTCTAGTCATTCTTTTCCCCTCCTTCTCCTTTTTCTTCTAATTTAAAATTTCTCCATATTTTTTTGTGTAGAGTGTTTCTTGGCCATCCCCTTGTTTTTCCTTACCAACACCTGGCATGAACCGGTCACCCTGCTCCCCAAATTAACATATCGACACACTGGGAAAAGTAGAAAGAAGTAGAAAGATGTCATCAAAAATATACTATAAGTAGAGATTAGGTAGTATTTTGAGAAGATAAGAACTTACAGACAAAAGGGAATTTTATGGCCAAAGACAGGCCAGGGACTTTGACTCATTTATTGCTTGAGAATGTATGGAGATTAGGAGCAGGGCAAGGTTGTCAGGCTTGGTAATTTCAAAGATAGAATGTTACCCGCCTTTTAAGTATCCTGTATTCTAAGCTATGACTTTTCTGCTTTATTTTTTAATTTCCCAAATACTAACAGAGGTTAAATATAAAAAGAATAATGAATCTATAATTCCTCTATTTAGTATTTTAAATTATTATTTTTATTTGTGTGTGTGGCAATAATCATCAAAAAAAAATAGTAATAGCTACTATAATGTTTATTCTGTTTTGAATACCTGAAAGGTAAAATGTTTTAGACAAACACACTCAATTTAGTGATTTTTACATTTAATTCTCAGAAAAATTCCTTTCAGTAAGTATAATTACCATCGCTTTATAAATTTAGACATCTTGATTCAAACAGGTTAATCATCTTATTCAAGTTGCCGGAACCATAATGATTACACAAAAGATATAATTAGCCTAATTCAAAGCCCTTACAATTTCCTTATGGCCAGTATTTTCAAGCTCTCAAATACAAAAATATAGTATGTTTACTGCCACACAGGTTGGGCAAGAAACTTTCAATAAGTTACCATTGAAGGATATGTTATGGTGTCCAGTCAACAATTTGCTGAACTCAGATTCAATGCTAATAATTCTTAGAGGACTATACAAATTAAAAATAAAACTATTGGTATTGTAGTTTTGTTTTCAATTCAACCTAAAAGTAAAATTACTTGCTTTCCACTAATATTTTTTTCATGAAAGAAAAAGAGCCTTAAGTTTTCATGTTCTATAATCTTCTAATGATAATAATAATATCTTTAACAATTTAAATTAAATAGCAAAACAGGACTATTTCCAAACTATCAAAGTAAATTGAGCTCTATTTTTCAGACTCAATTTTCAGAAATCAAAATTGGTGTTTTTACTGAGAAACAAACACAATTTCTAAAAGAAATATAGATATCACTGAAAAATATTATCATATATTTTTAGAAAGATATATGAAACTTGACATATTCTGGTCTGGACTTTGTTTTTAAATAAAATGACTCTATCTGAATTGTCCTGAAAAGATAAAAAATACTGCCAAAATCTTCAGTATTGGTAACTTCATGGCTAAGGAGAATGAGTTTTATTATCGGACAGCAAATCAATCTGTATATAAGAATAACAACAACCAAAAACAGAGAAAAAAAGAGAGAACAAATAAATAATTTGTGGTTAAGATTTAGCCAGAGCTCCTTGAAAACTAAATAATTATAATTCCATTTTCAATAGAAACACTCTAAGTGATTTTGCTAAAAAAATACTAAATGGCAAGTATAAATATATGAAGATAGTAAAATTAAAAAAAAATGTAGTCAAGAAAAAATAGACAATGTGATGATTTACTACATCGATTAATTCTAAGTTGTTGAAATACATAGTTTTGACAATGAGCTATTGGCTATACTCAAGCCAGTTCTAGTGTACACTATGATTCATCTTATCCATTTCCAGTCTGATCAGGGCGTTCTAATAAGCATCATGGACCCAAAAAAAATGCTGAATCCTGTAGCATAGGTTGAACTTCACTGAAACAAGGCGAAAAAATATTTATTTCTACCATCTGTTGCAAAGTCTATTCTTAAGGAGAAAATTATTTATGTTTAAGGAATAATATGAACATCTTTATGGAGTTGGAATTTTAAGGGCTTCAAAATGGATATTAGTCTGCCTGAGATTTCATAACAAAATACCGTACACTGGATGGCATAAACAAAACCATTTATTTCTCAGAGTACTGGAGACTGGGAAGTGAAAGATCAAGGTACCAATTTGGTTCCTGGTGAGGTTCTCTTTGTAGCTTGTAGGGTCACCTTCTTCCATGGCCCCCACCTTACCTTTCCTCAGTGTGTGCAGGGAGAAAGAGAGAGGGAGGGAGGGAGAGAGAGAGAAAGAGAAAGAGAAAGAGAGACAGAGACAGAGACAGAGACAGAGACAGAGACAGAGAGTTCTCTTCTTATAAGGCCTCCAAGCCTATCAAATTATCAGGTTACACTCTCCCCCCACCAACCATTAAGGCCTCATTTAACTTTAATTACCTCCTTAAGCCCTGTCTCCAAATAGAGTCACACTGGGGTTATAACTTCAACATGTTAATCTAGGGGGTACCAGTCCATGCCAGGTGCCGGTAAGAAAAAACAAGGAGATGGCCAATAATCACTCTACAGAATAAATAAAGAGAAATTTTAAAATAGAAGAAAAAGGAGAAGGAAGGGAGAAGAAAGGCTAGAGAGAAAGGGACAGGCAATGCTGTAGTGATATCAAACCCTGCAAAGGGAAGTGGTCAATTCCTGGCAGTAGAATGACGGAAGAATATAAAGAACAGGGCTGCCGAGAGCAGTGAGTGAATTGCATGTCCAAGTCTGTGTAGCACAGTGAGAAGAGACTGGAAGTAGGTAGTCACAATAAGGGTGATACATGTGAGAAATTTGGAATCCATGGGAAGGCAGTGTAAAAGCACAAGATTGTATGTTCCTGTGAATTAACAGATATATTGGTTAGAGTATTTTCCAATGGGAAGACTGAGGTAATTTCATGTGTGTTAAACAGCAAGATAACCTCAGCTGATAGAACACGTATTTTATTGTGAATTCAGGAGTACAAATATATGCTGTGTATATATATCCTCTTACATACCTACCTGTGGGCATACACACCCTCCCCCCACAGGTAGGCATGTGAAAGTATGTATATACACACAGAGACACACACATGCACATGCACAAACACACACTATATCTATAAATAATGTGGTTCATTAAGAATTTGTGGGAACATATCCAATGAATCATATACATTATATATAAATGTTACATATATAATTAATATATTTTCAAAATAGTAAGTCCTGCTTGCTTTCAAAGGGAGTGATCAGATTATTTTGGACTCAGATCCAGGATAAATACTTTCTATAAAGGATTAAATAAAAGTAGATGAAACTTTTTTGGGGGGGTTAGGGGTGGGATAGCGGGGGTGGGGAGGGTGAAGAGGGATAACATGGAGAAATACCAAATATAGGTGATGGGGGGATGAAGGCAGCAAACCACCTTGCCATGTATGTACCTATGCAACCATCCTGAATGATCTGCACATGTACCCCAGAACCTAAAGTACAATTTTAAAAAAACTTGGAAAAGTAAAAGAAGAGAGGAAAATGTTACAAACAACATTTCCTGGGTATAATAAACAGAAATATGTTGTGAGGATCATTATAGAGTAAAAATATTGGAAAATGAGGGTAAAGAAGTAAATATGGAATGAATTGTGCAGGGACTCTACTGCATTTGAGTATGACATTTATGCCTCAAGTTAATAATTCTTATCTTTGATGTTGTAACTCATTTGAATGTAAGACATATTTGTCGCTAATTTCTAATGAGGATACATAATTTATATTTGTAACAATATAAATTAAATTGATTTCAATTTAGCCCACTGGTGACTCATAATCTTTCCCTTGCATGATGATACACTTGTGTAGTGGTAAAGAAATCAATTGATCATGCATATCTTGCCATGAATTATAAGCAGCACCCATATAATTATAGCCAGATGGTCATAGGCATATTTTATTTATATAAACAGTATTTGTTATCGTTATTTTCCAAAAAGTTAAAGCAATGTGGAAAACTTATCTTTTAGGCAAAAGAGAGCCATCAGAGTTATTTGTACACAGTGTGGAAATCATAGAGTAAAATTGTTATGAGGGTCAACCTTGCAACAAAATATAAGGTGTAAGGAGGAGATTATAAAACAGGGAAAAATATTTAATTCATGTAGTATTCTAATTTGTCCTGATTACCTGATCTCCAGTCTGATATGTTTTGGCTCTGGCAAAGAAAAAAGTGAAGGCACTGCTTAGAGGTATCTTTCAGTGGTCCATTCAGATTTGAGAAATTTGCAAAGATAGACTTTCTGTGCTAAAGGAAAGGAAAGATAGACCTTTTGACAGAGTTAGGACCATCCACAGTGTTATTAAGAGAGACACCAAGCTAAATTGAGGACCATAAAGTATGATATCACTTATGCTCCAACAGTATTTAGCAATTAATGACTTCGTATCATTAAAAGCTTACAGAATTAACAATTACATAACTTTGGGACAAAAAGACAAGTCTGAACTGGATAGACTCAGAGGGAATATTTTATTTAACTTAGAGTTATTTTCAAAATTGAAAAATAAAAAACAAAGATATTTATACAGTATTTTATGTATCATGAATTATGAATTATATCTCACACCATGTGACTACAGTTACATGATACATGATGAATGATTATTTAATTTCAATAAAATAGTTTAAATTCTATATGGTCTTTATTTGTGTCTACTCTAAAGTGAAAACTAAAGAGCAGTTGGCAAATTTATGAGAAAATGATTTTTTCTCAAACTAGAATATAATTAAATAAGAATGTTAGTGGTATATTCCTTTCTCTACTGATTCAAAAATAAATTATTTTACTTGTATTCCAAAATAATTTTTCAAAATGAGAAACAGCAATGAAAAGTGAATCTCAGAGAACTGTGGGAAGGATTATATATACATACATATATATACATATATTTTACTTTTCCGTACATATTCTGCTTATATAAGAAGCCTTCTTTTATGGTTATTATAAAACAAATGTAAAGAAGAACTCTGTTAGTACTACCTGCTAGCATTTATTACTGGATCATACCTTGATATCTAAATTGACCCCTGGTGGTTATGAATATAGACACAAGATAAGTCATGCTTTTAGTACTTCCAAAGGAAGATATTTGTATAAATTCTGTATTCCCAATTCAAACAAAAAGCATAAAAATAATTCAGCCTAATGAAATTAGTGAGATTGGTGCCAATATAGTTTCTAAGTATTATAATTGTGTTTTGCAAGTGGGGACAGAGCCTATGGAAGACAGTTCAGGGACACACGCTGAAAATAGAATTCCTCCCTCTCTTGGTTGCATTTTTTGAAAAAAGAAATGACGAGGGAGACAGAATTTCAATTTACTTTGGTTAATTAAATTAATACCTTTAAATCCAATTATGCTGATAAGTAAAATTATATCTCTCTGAAAAATGAACATTGACTTTTTCAAGAAACATTGTTCTTAAAAAAAGTTTACAGATGTGACATAAGACAGTAAAGAAAAAGCTAAAAAGTAGATTGAGGTAGTTTTATTAGCAGGAATTAAACACTTTTTAAATTTTTAAGGTAAAGAGACTTTTAATCTTCATTGGCACCTAGCTCGTAGAAATCTAACTAAATACTTTTGTGAAAAACATGCTTGAGACAAGTTATCATGGAAATAGCATTTCTGGCTTAGTTGAGGAATACACTGAAGTTATAGATATGGGGTAAAGGGGAAATGATTTATGTTACCATGTGAGCTAGCTAAAATAGACTTTTTCTGTATTTTTTCTTATTATATGCCTTCAAATATATACCCATTATCCCAGAAGACAATAAAGTAGTATGACTGAGATTAGTTGAAAAATGTTTTGTTCTCTTTTGTGATATACGAAACACTCTTATTTGAATTGTGCATGTCAATTGTATTTTAACCAACATGGCCTATTGAATGTTTGTTGACTGCTTCCCTTATACATAGAACATACACACATATGACAATAAAAATACCATGTATTCATTATTACTGTATGAAAAAAAGATGATGTCTTATGATCTCATGCTGAGATAAATTTACTAAAAAAAAAAAGAAAAAAAAAAGGATCAGGTAAATACAATCTCTTATAAAGTGTTCTCCAGAAGATGAAATGAAGAATTACTACATAACTCATTACATGATACACTTATAACCTTAAAAATCAAAATCAGAGGTCAATATGAGAATTGAAATCATAAACAAATTTCATTTATAATCATCATGTAATGACCAAAATAAAATATTTTACAAAACATATCCAAATGTTTCCAATAATGCATACAAATGTAATGTCATCAATTAGACTCATCAGAAATGTATGGATAGTGTAATTATCTATTAATATAACTCAACACATTACAGATTTAAAGATGAAAAGTATATAATTTCTTAATAAATGCAGCAATAGAAAACTATTACAGGGACCACTTTGCTATGGTTATCAAGAGAAAATCTCCTAACAACTGATTTTATTTACACTTTGCTATGCCAGTCAGGAAAAGAAAGTAGTATTCATTCTTTATAAAATATAGGACTTTTTGGAGCTCTCTTTATATGATTACGTAGCAAGTGCCAGAAAGCCTACAATTTTTTTAATAGGATAAACACTATCAAACTCTAGATGTCTTATAACTTGGTTTCTTAATTAATGAAGAGAGATTAGAAATTATATAAAGAATGAATGCAATTACTTTTAAGTATTCACCTAAACCAGTAGTTGAGGATTACACTGAAGTTACAGACATTGGATAAAGGGGAAATGATTATGTTGCCATGTGAGCTAGGAATTCCTTTATTACTAACTTCTTCGTTTTTACAAACTTTTTTAAATTGACAAAATTATATACATTTACCATGTAAAACATGAAGTTTTAATATATGTGTGCATTGCAGAATGGCTAAATTAACATATGCATTCTTCATATCCTTATCATTTTTTTTGTGGTGAAAACACTTAAAATCTACTATCTTAGATATTTTCAAAAACACAGAACACTGTCATTAACTACAATTATCATCTTGTAAAATAGCTCTTTCAAATTTATTCCTTCTATCTATGTGAAATTTTGTATCCTTGGGTAAACATTGCTATAACCCTTTCTCCACCCCTACCAGCCAGTCCATGGTAACCACCATTCTACGTTGTTTCATTGAGTTCAAATTTTTAAAGTTCTGCCTACAAGTGAGATCACGCAGTATTTCTGTGCCTGTCTTTCTTCACCTAACATACTGTCATCCAAGTTCATCTATGTTGTTGAAAATGACAGGGTTTTCTTCTTTTTTCAGGCTAACTAGTATTCTATCACATACTATATATTTTTTCACCCATTTATTTGTTGGTGGACACTCGAGTTGGTTCCATATGTTGACTATTTTGAATAATGCTGCAATTAACATAGGAGGGTAAATATGTCTTTGAGATACTGATTTTGTTTCCTTTGGATATATACTCAGAAGTAGAATTGCTGAATCATATGGCAGTTCTATTAGTTGTTTGTGGAATCACCTTATTGTTTTCTATAATGGCTGTAACAATTCATATTTCCACCAACAATGTTCCAGGGTTATTTTAGTTCACATTCTCAACAGCACGGGCTTTCTTTCTTTTTTTTTTTTTTTTTTTTTTTT
>NW_016107362.1:4334691-4359319 GCF_001604975.1 Cebus imitator
ACGAAAAAACAAATAAAAGACCAATTCAAATTGCTTGTTCTTTACCGTACTGAGTTGTTTGAGTTCCTTAGATGTTTTGTTTATAAACCCCTTATCAGAAATATGGTTTGCAAATATCTTCTCCTATACCTGTTCACTCGGTTGATTTCTTCCCTTGCTGTGTTGAAGTTTTATCACTTGATCTAACCCTGTTTATCAGTTTTCAGTTGTGTTGCCTGTGCTTTTGGGGATCACATCATAACAGTTCTATTTGTCTTTAGATTTTTTTCCCTACTTAAACCTAAGTTTCTTAATTAATAAAAAAAGAAAATTGTTCTTCTTCCAAAATCCTAAATTTCTTCTTTCACTATGCCCTTAAGATCACCACTACCATTTGCAAAACATGTATCAAAGTAATTTGATTTTCACATCTCTTTCTTGGAAGCAAGAAAAATGACACATTTGTACCAATTAGAGCTATCACAATTTATGATTTATAACTTTAACTAGAACACAAATCTACTAGATAAAATTTAAAAAGAATTAAGCACTTAAGCTTTATAGTTCTGTAAAGCTTAAACCATAAACCATAAGAAATTCTAACATTTAAATAGAAAGAGAGATACACATACAAACACTCCTAACTGTCCCTTGTAGTCTCTGACTTTAAAACCATAATGTGAAAAAGACATAAATGTTAAATAATTTTGCACAATGGTTTATTTTAAATTTAATTTTCTTGTGTAATTGGATTTGAAAAAGAAAATGAAAAAACTTCAGGTTTAGTTTGTGCCAATGCCAATCACCTGGAGGTGATGAACAGTGCAATTGTTGCGGAGAACCCTAAAGCATAAAACCTATAAAACCTATCCAAGGCATACTAAGAGATGGTGAAATTGTTCTTACAGGGTCAGTGAACTTTTATTTTCAAAGCTAAAGTGGGTCAAGTTGCAGAGGCCAGGAAATGAGCATTTATTTTTGCAGAATTATTGTATTTCAGTGGCGATTCTTCTTCCCTATCTTATTGAAAATATCATTATTTCCTAGAATAATGTTTCTCTGCTTTTTTCTCCTTTTCTTTTGGAAATAGGCAACACCTTCCACTCACCTCTTTTCCCATAATGTTACTTTAAAGTTAGTAGACACATTACTGTGAACACATTATAGACCAAACAAAAAAATATTACTTATCAAATGAAGTACCTCAGAACCGATATACGTATTTTAAAAAAGAAGACTTTTTGAAACTGAGATGAATATCTAGTAAATGGAATCTTGGAGTCAGAGTAGGTGATACGTATCATTGGCTGAACTTCCATGTTATAGCTATGACTCTTTGCTCACATACACACAAAAAGATTCACCCAAGCTCATTTAATTAAAAATAAAGAATGGGTGGGAGGTATAGTTAACAGTAAATAATAGACTATTTGGTTTATTAACAGGGAATAGTGAATGATTAATTAACAGTTTGTGAATAATAAATAATAGATATATTCTACAGTGAGATTATTTCATCAGTACCAAGATTATTTCACCAATGCCATGCTACATGCAATCTAGCCATTACGGTCTGAGAAATAATCTGATGTTTATTTTATGAAATATATATGCACAATCTCTGTTTTCATCAACCAGAAGTGAATACAGCCATGACATCAAATCAGAAATTTGAAAAAATTAATCTCGTGAGCCAGCACCTTTAAAGATCAAATTCTGGTAAGTCCAAAAATGCTTTACAGTTTGAATACTGCATTTGAGGTTTAATTCTTTATCATGGTGCTTTAACATTTTCTCAGTGACTGGTTACTCAGAACGTGTCATTCTTTAACAGTGCATATAATCACAAAGTAGATTATGTTTAAAATGTGTATATTTTCATGGGTGTGATTAAATTAGAGGCAGTATATAATGTTACCTAAATAGGTCTGCAAAGTCTGTTGATGAATCCTCTCTGTGTTCCAAATGTCTAGTACAAATAATCAAGAATAAAGTAGTCTTTTGGTGTTTATCTTCTACTACAGGCTTACATTATATATTATGTAGCTGGAAGTAAGGAATCAATTTAATAAAATAGTAATTATTTTAATATATGTCAAAAATGCACTATGAGGTAGAAGAAAAAATATGTAAAAAGATTATTTTATGATAAACCATATAATGTGAAAGCAGAAGGTGGAAAAATGTGTTAAAGTCAGTTAAAATTGTTTTATGATGATCCATATAATAAATAAAGGAAGGCTATCACGAACTCCCTCATTTATGGTATTATTATTATTTTATCAACATATGCTTCTTGTCTGCTTCCACTCTATTTTAAACCAGGTAAATCCTCAATTTTTTACCAAAATTAGTTCCTTAAGAATTTTCAAACATGCCAATCAGCTCAGGGGGAAAAACTGCATGTCAAATCTGAAGTTATCTCTACGATTTTGTCTCCTACCTCCACCTCTTTTCACCTTGATTTCTTATTTTTTTTATAATTCATGGACTTGCTTAGACTTTAACAACCCTACAACTTGATAGATGTTTTCCCTCTGTGTATTGTAATTGTCTCCTTTTCTGCGTAGGCAAATAATTTAAATTTCCAGATACAGTGCAAATATCACCTCTGTGAACTATTTCTAAAATCCTCTTAATCCTCCTTGACTTCACTTCAGCAGTTTTGTTACTCCTCTGTTGTTTATTCTTTTTTATTTAATCAGATTCACCAGACACTCGATTCTTTGAAGATAAGGGCCATTCCTTAAAAACCTTTCTATCCTCAACATCTAACATTGTACTGGAAACATTGACAAATATTCTCTTTTATGCTAAACTTTCGTCAAACTTTTTTGAACTCTCTTCTCAAATAGGCTCCAACTTTAGGGCTTCCATGCACATGTCTGCATTGTTCAATTTTAGCATGAATCCTGCTAAGTGAGTTTCAGTTTAGCCTGTATATAATACACTTGATATCTGATCACCCACAATATTTGACTGGGTTCCTCATCTTTCACCATCCCTAAAGTAATATTTGATGACCTTTCCTGCCTTTACCAGAAACCTTGCTAGCCACACTCCTCTTTTTTTGGTGTATTCAAAATTGAATAAAGTTCTATATGAAATCTCTTCTCCTAATGAAATAATAGTTCCTAAGCAAAATTTGTTTTTACCACTTTACTGACCAGCTATGTTTTCTTTGACATCTTGTATAATTTAATTAATTTTTGAACTAAATTGAATTGAAGGAGATGTTATAGAATTAATCTTTTCCTAAACTGATAGTGTATTGAGATGGGGAAAAAAAGTAAAATGAATTAAAATATAAATTTAGGAGGGGTAAACAGTTTTAAGATGTCCAGTATCTAATAAATGATTGAAATAGAAAGTGAGAAAATAATTGTGGGTTATTAATTATTATAATTAATTATTATAATTGTGAGAAAAGGAATGCATTTGCGTCATAACAATTTTGAATGTAAGTTCATTCAAAGTCAGTGCAAGTAAAATATGTACTGAATAATCGGAGGAAAGAATTGAAACAGGTAACTTTGATTTAGACTAAATGTCTCTTATAAACATAGCATTTTAGAGGTGTAAAGCCTTTAAATAATTATCTGTCCCTGTCAAAGGCAAGTATTTGAATAATCTTCTCCAAGGAGAAGAAGAACATTTTCCCCATTATTTTTCTCAATAATTAATTAAAGTATTAATTTCCATATGTTCTATTGAGCTACAGGAACTAACTACTCCCATTTTTATCCTCCTCATCATCTGCTCAGCAATAAACTCACAGAAATCATGACAATATTATTCTTCATCATTTTAATAATTATGCACTATATTAATATTGATTTATATAATATTAAATTATAAATGATGCATATGAACAATCTTGTATAAAAGATAATTGTTCAGATTAATTAAAATCAATATGCTACTTTTACTTTTTTCATGTGGACATTCCATACCAACTCAGTTTCAAGTGATATATATAATACTAGAGTATTACTATAAAAGGTAACAATTCTCATAATTAGCAATTAACATATCTAAGGAATTATACCTTTGTTCTTTGTTTGATTGAAATATTTTCTTCTTTTTAAAAATTTTTAAAACAGGGTCTCATTCTGTCACTGCACTGGAGTACGGTGGCACAATCACAGCTCACTGCAGCCTCAAACTCCTGAACTCAAGTGACCGTCCTGCCCTAGCCTCCCAAGGTAGTTGGCTGTTTTTTTTATTTTATAGCAAAATTAAGTAAAATTGTAGTCACAAATACTTTTTCAAATAATTGTAGTTAAACTAAACATGCTTTTTTAAGTTAATGGATGTAGGATCAATGACCAAATTTCATTAATTCTTCGGTGACAGTGACATCAATTTTATATAAGAAGCAAAGAGAAATATTTTTTTTTTCCTGAGCCTTTCCATCTGAGCTCTCAAGTAACACAACCTTGCGCTAAGTGATGGCAGAAATGCAGTAAGGGTGAAAGAAGTTGTACATTGTCCTTTCTGTCCAAAAGCCAGACTTTAAAGTTAATGAGTGTTGGCAGGAGTGAAGGATCACACCTGTAATCCCAGCACTTTGGGAGGCCAAGGTGTGCAGATCACTTGAGGCCAGGAGTTTGCAACCAGCCTGGCCAACATGGCAAAACCGCATCTTTACTAAAAATACAAAAAAAGTAGCCAGGTATGATGACTCATGCCTATAAATCCTAGCTACCTGAGAGGCTGAGGTAAGAGAATCACTTGAACCTGGGAGGGGAAGGTTGCAGTGAGCCAAGATCACTCCATTGCATTCCAGCCTTGGGGACAGAGCAAGGCACTGTCTCAAAAAATAAAAATTAAAAATTAAAAAAAAAAAAGTTAATCATTGCTTAACAGAGAAATGACAGTTACTCATAAGGTACATATGAGTAGAGTCTTCTATTTAAAATGCATTCAGTTGAAGTGACTTTTTATACCTGCCATCAGAATCCAAATAATTGAGCAGAATTTCTTCTATTCTTGATTAATTCTATTATTTTGAAAAAAATATTCATTTGTTCTGAATTTTAGATACCTTATCTGCAAATTAAAGGCAATGATCATTTATATATAACAAGTAATTTTAACCTTGTATTACGAATTTTTTGGACTTCATTTTGTGAATGCATATTTGAATCTATTGCTAATGTTTAGTGTTTTGGAGAGGCAAACTCGTGGTTCTAACATGGATCTTTAAGTTAGAGTAGAGAGGTTTTGATTTATTTGACCTATATGAGGAGTGGAAGCTTCCAGGGACCTTGGGAGATAATTTGCTATCTAAAAATATTTAGATTTCCAGCATTACCTAAGTCACTCTCAAAGAGTCATTACAAAATATATTCAATCAAACTTTCCAATATTTCTGCTTTCTATGGTCTTGTGTGAGCATATAAATGAACATAATGGAATAAAATGGAAATACAATTACTGAACAGAGAATTTGAAATAGAGAACATATGTGTTTCCACTTACAATCTTCAAAAACAAAAATTGTAAGTACCCAGAATTTCACATGAGCCCTGTAAGGGAAAGCAAGTAATCATGTGTGTCTGATATCTAAGAAGAACATCCAAAGAGGTGACATTTCAGTTTAGATAAAATATCATATTTCATTGTTCACATGGTGCTTTGATAAGTAGTAGTTCCTTTGATCCTAAGAGTAATTCCATAATACACAAGGCAAAGATCAGTATCTATGCTTTGAAAATAAAGAGAGAAAGACAAAATAGTAAACTGGCTAACTGAGGAGTAAAGCCCTGTTGGTTTCAAAAGAAAGCAAAGCTTAGGATGTGCGCTCTCCTGTAGTTCACTCTATGTGACATGAAATGGTCAGTTTGAAAGGTCTGCCACCCAAGGCATAATAACTTTCATTTGAAAGAAGTATATTTATTTTATAATTATGAAACAAAACAAAACAAAACTCTGGTTGCTATGGGTTTTATATGATGCTCACCACAATTACACAAGTAATTAAATGCATTTTATTGTTTTCAGGGCACAAGGATATGTTACAAAACTCTGTAGCACTTCCACCAATATGGGGAAAACTCAGAAAAATATATCAGAATACATGGGAGCTATGGTCTGAATATATGTGTCTCTCCAAACTTGATATACTGACATACCAACCCCCAAAGTTATGTTAGTAGGAAGTAGGGCCTTTAGGGAGTGACTAGATCATGGTAGCAGTGCCCTGAGGACTTGGATCAGTGCCTTCACAAAAGAGGGCCCAGAAAGCCGCCTTACCCCTTCTGTCACATGAGAACATACAAAAAGTGCTATCTATCAATCAGAAAGAAGGCCCTCACTAGATACCAATTCTGCCAGCACCTCGACATTGGACTTCCAGTCTCCAAAACTAATGTCTATAAGCTACAAATTTTTGGTGTTTTCTTGTAGTTGCCCAAACAAGACAATGGATAATATGTGTGATGGTAGAGTGAAGAGGTAAGGAGAGAGGAAAGGGAATAGAAAGAGGTGAAAGTTCTGTTTAATTATTTATTCATTGATGAAATCCAATGATATATAATATAAAGGGTGATATGCAGGTTACAGTTTTTGTTTACAGTTTTGTTGATGCAGGATCAATATTCAACAAATTATGGACATTGCCATAATAAAGGAAGTAGGTTCATTTGATAGAAAATTATTCAATCATAAAGGTCTTCTAGCTTTTTATTAATGAATTTACCTTTTATTTTACTTATTTATTTTGATACATTGTAAAAATGTATGGGATGCACATGAAATTTTGTTAGATGTTTAGAATAATAATGATCAAATTAGGTTTTTTAGGGTATATATCATGGGAGTACATATAATTTCTATGTGTTGTGTATATTTTAAGTCCTGTCTTCTAGCTATTTTGAAAAATACATCATATGGTTTTTAACTATGGTCACCCCAATCTGCTATCAAAAATCTAAACTTATTCCTTCTTTGTAACTATATGACCCATTAACCAGTCATTCTTATTCCCCACCAGTCTTAATTACTAACACTCTGAATGAGTTTAAGTAGATCTTAGGAGACTGGCTTTAAAAAGATCTTAGGGAATACCACATAACAGTAATTCATTTTATAAGTGAATAAACTGAACACCAGGGATATGTAGTTTAAAAAATTGCAGACAAGGATGCTGTTGCTTACCACTCCTAATAAACAGAGCATTGGAAGTCCTAGCCAGAGCAATCAGGCAAGACAAAGAAATAAAAGGCACTGACTAAGAAGTCAAACTATCTCTGTTTACAGATGCCATGATTCTGTATCTAGAAATCCCTACAGCCTCAGCCCCAGTAAATAATATCAGCAAAGTTTCTGGATGCATACAGGAATGCTAATGAGTTTTGTACACTGATTTTGTGAAATCAGTGTACAAAATCAATGTACAAAACTCATTAGCATTCCTATACACCACCAGCAACCAAGTCAAGAACCAAATCAGGAAGGCTATCTCATTCATGACTGCCACAAAAAGAATAAAATATCTAGGAAAACAGCTAACCAGAGAGCTGAAAGAGCTCTACAGTGAGAATTACAAAACACTACTCAAAGAAATCAGAGGTGACACACATAAATGTGAAATCATTCCAGGCTCATGAATAGGAATAATGAATATCATTAAAATGGCCATACTGCTCAAAGCACTTTATGGATTCAATGCTATTCCTGTCAGACTACCAATGACATTCTTCAGAGAACTAGAAAAACTATCTTAAAATTCATATAGAGCAAAAATATCCCAAATAGCCAAGGCAATACTAAGCAAAAAGAAGAAAGCTGGAGGCATCATGATGCCTAATTTCAAATAATACTACAGTGGTACAGTAACCAAAACAGCTTGGTACTGGTACAAAACAGGCACATAGATCAATGGAACAGACCAGAGAGCTCAGAAATGAGGCTGAACACCTATGACTATCTGATCTTCTACAAAGCTGACAAAACAAGCAATGGAGAAAAGACTACCTATTCAATAAATGGTGTTGGGATAATTGGCTTACCACATGCAAAGATGGAAGCTGGATCCCTTCCTTACTTCATATACAAAATTTAACACAAGATGGATTATAATCTAAATGGAAAATCCAAAACTATGAAAAACCCTAGAAGACAACCTAGGTAATGCCATTCTGGACGTAGGAATGGGCAAGATTTCATGACGAAGACAAAGCAATTGCAACAAAAGCAAAAATTGACCCAATGAGGTGTGATTAAACTTAAGAGCTTCTGCACAGCAAAATAAATGACCAACAGAGCAAATAGACAAACATATTTACAAGAGAAAAACAAACAACCCTATCAAAAAGTGGGCAAAGGACATGAACAGACAATTTTCAAAAGAAGACATACATGTGGCCAACAAGCATATGAAAAAATCCTCAAAATACCCGACCAATGGAGAAATGCAAATCCAAACTACAATGCATCTCACACCAGTCAGAATGATTATTACTAAAATCTCAAAAAATAGTAGATGTTGGTGAGGTTGGGGAGAAAAGGGAACACTTATACATTGTTAGTGGGGATGTAAATTAGTTCAATCATTGTGGAAAATAGTATGGCTATTTGGCTAAGAACTAAAGGCAGAACTACAATTTGACCCAGCAATCACATAACTGGGTATATACCCAGAGGAATATAAATCATTCTACTATAAAGACACATGCGTGCAAATGTTCATTTCAGCATTATTCCCAATGGCAAAGACATGTAATCAACCTAAGTACCAGTCAATTATAGAGTGTATAAAGAAATGTGGTACATGTATAAAGTAGAATACCATGCAGCCATAAAAAATGACATTATATTTTTTGCAGAAACATGAATGGAGCTAGAGTCTATTATCTTTAGCAAACTAATGCAGGAACAGAAAATCAAACACCATATGCTCTCACTTACAAGTGGGAGCTCAATTGTGAGAACGCAGGAACACAAAGAAGGGAACAATAGACACTTGGCTCTATTTGAGGATGGAGTATGGGGGAGGAGAAAAGCGGAAAAGATGGCTATAGGGTCCTGGGCATAATACCTGGGTGATAAAATAATCTGCACAATAAACCCTTGTGACACAAGTTTACTTACATAACAAACTTTCACATGTACCCTTAAACCAATAATAAACTTTTTTAAAAAATTTAAAAATTGCAACACAAACACTAAGGTTTAGGGTTGTTGGATTTTTGCAATTTCAGTTACATCTCCACTCTCATGATGTATAATGGTCTCTCAGTGTTGGAGAAAAGTTCTTTGAAACACAGTAGTATTGCTGCTTTATAATTTAAAAATACTTTCCAATTGTCTTTATTCTGCAAAGGAATAATTTTCATAATGTTTATTTTTTGAGATGGGAGTCTTACTCTGCCACCCAGCCTGGAGTGCAGTCGTGTGATCTTGGCTCACTGTAATCTCCACCTCCTGGTTTCAAGCAATTTTCCTGCCCCAGACTCCTGAGTAGCTGGGATTACAGGCGCCTGCCACCATATCCGGCTAATTTTATTTTTTAGTAGAGACGGTGTTTCATCATATTGGCCAGGGTGGTCTCGAACTTCTGACCTCAGGTGATTTGCCTGCCTCAGTTTCCCAAAGTGCTGGGATTACAGGCATGAGCCACCACACCTGGCCACAAAAAAAATATTTGTTAAAAAACCAAAATAACAACAACAAAACTTTGGGCCAATATTTTTGATGGCCGGAACTAAAATGAAAAGTAAGCAAACCAATGGCTCAGACAAGATCACTAAGGATATTCTAAAGTTAAATGAAGACTGATAACTTAAGTGAGATCTCTTACGTGAGGTCTGAAAACATATGTATGACACAAAATTCAATTTTTAAAAAGTCCTTGATATTATTCAGTATATAAGTAAATTTATTAGATACAGTAATTTATATGGTTAGTCCCTAATTAAGCTAAAAATGTTTGCAAATTTAAGAGGTAAATAACATACTACCTCTTGTAGGAAAAAAAAATGTGTATAAACTTTAAAATAACTGAAAAAAATGAAGAGAATTTATTAGAATTAATGGGTTTTTATCAAAAATATTTTGTTTCCCATAGTTTATAATATATGGAATAGAAAATATAATATAAATTAGATTGATTTTTGGTACTAAGAAACATGCAAAGAATATATTCAGGTGAGCCAAATTTCTTCAACATTAGAAAGGAAAAAGAAAAGTTAAAGAACTATTCTAACTTTGAAGTGTAAACTTTAAAAAGATCTCTCTTTTGCTTTGAAAAGATAAATGAAGAATCAAACTGCTACTTCAATGTTACAGAAAAAACATTAAAATGTTTTCAATCTTAAAGATTAGTAATTAAAAAATACTATCTTATGGCAAAATCCATTCTATACCCTCAAGACAGTGTAATTTCCCTAAACTTCAATTAAAGACAGTTTAGTTTCAGGTTCAGATTACAGCAAGCTTCTTGCTCATTAAAAGACTTTTCTTAAATTCTTTGTTTCCAAATAAACACTTATTCATTTATTTTCAAAATAACATCATGTGGTATTTTATAATCATATAAAATGTCATGATCTTAAAGTGAAAATTATTTAACCCTTGAAATATATCATTTTCCTTATATTGTTTTGTCTAATATAGCATGTATTATCTTTTAGATAACTATTCTTGGGTGGCTTGAAGATCTGTTAGGAAAACTCGAGTCAAGTTAAAAAATCAACAGTGCTTATGTAGAATTATTGCTGGATAAGTTTTATTTTTTTCTATTAACCTTTTATTCTTCCCTGCAGAAATAATCACAGTTGATAATCTTCCAAATAGTTGAAACCTTTCTTATTAGATAGCAGCTGTTTAGCGGGATCAGCAGCAGGTGGAGGAGAGCCCTTTATAGACAAAGTAAATGCAATGTGAGGAGACTTTGCAAGTTGCTAATCCTTTTCATATGCATTAGTCATTCAATCCTTGCAATATACCTGGAGGTAGGAATTGTGATTCTTGTTTCAGAAGGAAAGCAACTCAAGTCTCAAAAGTTTTATGACTGAGAAAGAAGGAAAATGGCAGTTAGGAAGCAGGATTAAAAGGCATCTCCCACTCAGAGAGACAGAGCAGCATGTGGAGACTCATGTTGTGAATTTTTGCTCCAACAACTACTGAAGAAATATACCAGGAAAGCAAGAAGAACCCACAGACCCTTTGAAGGTAGCAGACTGGACTGTAAGCCCCAAAAGACAGTCAAAAACCATTAGTGCCCAAAGTGCAAAAGTGTGAAAGGGAAATAATCTGCCCCTCAACAAACACTCTCACTGGGGAAACTGAAGGTCCAGATCATGGGGAAGGATTTGACCTTACCTGGAGCTGAAAGAAATTTAGAGAATCAAGCAAAATACAGGGTCCAGCTTGGCTCAATGTTAAACACTTTTGCAAAGATTTTCAAAGCTCTAAACATAGAAGGATTGTAAAATGTCCCTCCCACCAATCTCATTTCTNTACAGGGGTAGAAGATGTAGCAGAAAGAGCCCCATGTGTGCTCTCTCTGTTACCAGGGAAGACATTTCTGACTTTGTCTTGAAGAGGTCCTTGAGGAAGGCTGCCGGAGGAACCAGGAAGAGACCACAGGGAGAAATTTCCAGCTGAACTTTTTTACAATTTTGAACTAACATGAAGTTTCCTGGACAGAACTTAGGGGAAGGGGTGAAATGGGCGTGCAGGCATAGCACAAAAGCCACGGCAGGTGGGGAGGTGCAAAACGTGAAAGCTCTGCTTGCTTTCTCAGCCAGGAGGCTGGTAGCCTGGGGCAAGTTGTGGGCCCTGCTCACCTGTTGCCTGGAAATAAACTCAGTGCTGTTGTGGGGGGCATGGTGGGAATGAGACTGGCTTTTTGGGGTGTGTGGGAACTGGGTGAGGCATGTAACTGCCAACTTCCCCCTACTTCCCTGGCAACCTGCATGCCACAGCAGAGGCAGCCATAATCTTCCTGAGAACATAATTCTATTGGCCTGAGAACCATCCCCCATCCCCCACAGTAGCCACAGCAAGCTCTGGCCAAGGGGACTCTGAGCTCAGACTCATCCAACCCTGCCCCACCTGAAGGTCTTTCTCTAAGGCACCTGGTAGTGAAAGGCAAGGAACATAATCTCTTGGAAGTTCTAAGGCCCTGCCCACCACCTGACCTTCTCTGTACTACTGCAGCTGATGCACTCCTGAAAGCACCACGTCCTGACAAGAGACCAACCAAAAAAAAACTAGTGCAGTAAACAAAACTACATCTAAGGTCTCTTACAGAGTTCATTTCACTCCCTTGCCACCTCCACCAGAGCAGGTGCTGGTATCCATGGCTGTGAGAACTGAAGATGGTTCACATCACAGGACCCTGCGCAGATACCCCAAGTACCAACTCAAAGGCTGGTACTGGGTGGCTAGATCCAGAAGATAAATCACAATCACTTCAGTTTGGCTCTCCAGATGCCACATCTCTAGGGGAATGGGGAGAGCACTACATCAAAGGAGCACCTTGTGGGTCAAAAGAATCTGAACAGCAGCCTTTGAGACCCAGATCTTTCTTCTAATGTAGTCTACCCAAATGAGAAGGAACCAGAAAAACGATTCTGGTAAGATGACAAAACAAGGTCCTTTAACACTCCCAAAAGACCACCCTACCTCACCAGCAATGGATCTAAACCAAGAAGAAATCCCTAATTTGCCAAAAAAAAAAAAAAATCAGAACATTGATTTTTAAGCTAATCAAGAAGGCACCACAAAAAGGTGAAGTACAACTTAATGAAATAACAAAATAACCATACAAGATATGAAAGGTAAAATCTTCAGTGAAATAGACAGCATAAATAAATAACCAATCAGAACTTCTGGAAATCAAGGACACCCTTAGAGAAATGCAAAATGCACTGGAAAATCACAGCAATGGAATCAAACAAGGAGAAGAAAGAACTTCAGGGCTTGAAGACCAGGTGTTTGAACCAACCCAAACCACAAAGGCAAGAAAAAAAGAATTTAATAAATAAACAGAGTCTTCAATAAGTTTGGAATTATTTTAAATGCCCAAACCTAAGAATAATTGGTGTTCCTGAGGTAAAAGAAAAATCTAAAAGTTTGGAAAACATATTTAAGAGTATCATTGAAGAAAACTTTCCCAACCTTGCTAGAGATCTATACACCAAAATATAAGAATACCTGGGAAATTTATTGCAAAAATGTTATCACGTAGGCTCTTATCAGGTTATCTAAAGTCAAGATGAAGAAAAGAATCTTTCTTAGGAGTTGTGAGGCAAAAGCACCAGGTCACCTATAAAGGAAAACTTATCAGATTAAAAGCAGATTTCTCAACAGAAATCCTACAAATTAGAAGGGACTGGGGCCCTATCTTCAGGCTCTTTAAACAAAACAATTATTGGCTGAGAATTTTTCATCCAGCTAAACAAGAATTCAGAAAAGAAAAATGAATCCTGAGAGAATTCACCAGTACAAAGCCAATACTAAAAGAATTGCTAAAAGGAGCTCTAAATCTGGAAGCAAATCTTTGAAATACATTAAAATAGAATCTCTTTAAAGCACACATCTCACGGGACCTATAAAACAAAAACACAATAAATTCCAGCATTTAAAAAAAGGTATTCTGGCAACAAATATTAATAGCAGGATGAATAGAATAGTATCTCACATCTCAGTACTAAAGTTGAATGTAAATGGCCTAAATGCTCCGCTTAAAAGATACAGAATGGCAGCATGGATAAGAATTCAACAACCAAGTATCTGCTGTCTTCAAGAGACTCACTTAACACATAAAGGCTTACATAAGCTTAGGGTAAAAGGGGGAAAACATTTCATGCAAATGGACACCAAAAGTGAGCAGAAGTAGCTCTTCTTATATCAGACAAACAAACTTTAAAGCAACAGCTGTTAAAGAGACAAGGAAGGACATTGTATAATGATAAAAGGACTTGCCCAATATGAAACTGGAGCTCCTAACTCCTAGCACTAGAGCTCCCAAATTTTTAAAACAATTACTACTATACCTAAGAAATGAGATAGACAGTAATACCATAATAGTGGGGGACTTCAATAATCCACTGACAGCACTAGACAGGCAATCAAGACAGAAAGTCAACAAAGAAACAATGGATTTAAACTATACCCTAGAACAAATGGACTTAATAGATATTTACAGAACATTCTACTCGGCAACTGCAGGATATATATTCTATTCATCAGCACATGGAACATTCTCCAACATAGACCATATAAGGGGCCACAAAACAAGTCTCAATACGTTTTTAAAAAACGATATTGTATCAAGTCCTCTCTCAGACCACAGTGGAATAAAACTGGAAATCAACTCCAAAAATAACCCTCAAAACCATGCAAATACATGGAAATTAAATAACCTGTTCCAGAATGATCATTGGGTTAACAATGAAATAAAGATGGAAATTAAAAAGCTTTTTAAACAGAATGATAATAGTGATACAACTTATAAAAAACCTCTAGGAGATGGCACAGGCTATGCTAAGAGGAAAGTTCATGGCCTTAAGAGCTTACATCAAAAAAGCCTGAAAGAGCACAAATAGACAATCTGAGGTCACACCTCAAGGAACTAGAGAAAGAAGAATAAACAAAACCCAAACCTAGCAGAAGAAAAGAAATAATACGATCAGAGCAACACTGAATGAAATGAACAACAAAAAATTAGAAAAGATAAATGAAACAAAAAGCTGGTTCTTTTGAAAAGATCAATAAAATTGATAGACCATTAGAGAGATTTGCCAAGAGAAGAAAAGAGAAGATCCAAATAAGCTCAATTAGAAATTAAAGGGGAACTATTACAACTAATACCACAGAAATACAAAAGATTACTCAAGGCTACTATGAACAGCTTTGCACACATAAACTAGAAGAGCTAGAGGAGATGTATAAATTCCTGGAAATACACAACCCTGCTAGATTTAACCAGGAAGAAATAGAAACTCAGAATGGACCAAAGAAGCAGTGAGATTGAAATGGTAACAAAAAATTGCCAATGAACAAAGTCTAGGCCCAGACAATTCACAGCTGAACTCTATCAGACATCTGAAGAAGAATTGGTACCAATCTTATTAACATAACACCGTTCCACAAGACAAAGAGGGAATCCTCCCAAAATCATTCTGGGAAGCCACTATCACCTTGATACCAAAACCAGGGAAGGACATAACAAAAAAGGAAAACTACAGATCAGTATCCCTGATGAATATAGATGCAAAAATCCTTAACAAAATACTAGCTAAAAACATCCTACAGTATATCAAAAAGATAGTCCACCATGATCAAGTGGGTTTCATACCAGGAATGCAGGGTTGATTTAACATTTGCAAGTCACTAAATGTGATACACCACATAAAATTAAAAACACAAATCACATGATTATCTCAATAGATACAGAAAAACATTTGACAAAATCCAGCAACCTTTTATGATTAAAACCCTCAGCCAAATCAGCATAGAAGGGACATGTCTTAATGTAATAAAAGCCATCTATGACAAATCCACAGCCAACATAATACTGAGTGAGGAAAAACTGAAACATTCCCCCTGAGAATTGGAACAAGACAAGGAAGCCCACTCTCAACATTTCTATTCAACATAGTACTGGAAGTCCTATCCAGAGCAATTAGACAAAAGAAAGAAATAAAGGACACCTGAAACAATAAAGAGGAAATCAAACTGTCACTGTTTGCTAATGATATGATCATATATCTAGATAACCCTAAAGACTCCTCCAAAAGCTCTTAGAACTAATAAATGAATTCGGCAAAGTTTCAGGATACAAAATTAGCATACACAAATCAGTAGCTCTGCTATACACCAACAGCAGCCAAGCTGAGAATCAAATCAAGAAGTCAAACCATTTTGCGATAGCGAAAAACAATTAAAATACTTAGGAACATACCTAACCAAGGAGGTGAAAGATCTCTACAAGGAAAACTACAAAACACTTCTGAAAGGAATCATGAGTGACACAAACAAATGGATCCCATGCTTATCAATGGGTAGAATCAATATCGTGAAAATGACCATATTGCCAAAAGCAATCTACAACTATAATGCAATTCCTGTCAAAACACCACCACAATTCTTCAAAGAACTAGGAAAAGCAATCCTAAATTTTATATGGAGCCAAAAAAAGAGCCTGCATAACCAAAGCGAGACTAAGCCAAACAAACAAAACAAAATAAAGCAAAACAACAAAAATCTGGAGGCATCACAGTACTTGACTTCAAACTATACTAATAAGGCCATAATCACCAAAAGAGTGACTGGTAAAAAAATAGGTGACTACTTTTATACCAGTAGTGACTGTACTGGTATAAAAATAGGCACATAGGCCAATGGAACAGAATAGCGAACCCAGAAATAGAGTCAAATACTTACAGCAAGCTGATCTTTGACAAAGCAATCCAAAACATAAAATGGGGAAAAGACACTTGATTCAACAAATGGTGATGGGGTCATTGGCAAGCTACATGTAGGAGAATGAAACTGGATTCTCATCTCTCACCTTATAAAAAATACTTAAGTTTGCTGAAGGACTTAAGTCTATGACCCAAAATCATAAAAATTCTAGAAGATAACATTGGAAAAATGTTTCTAGTTATTTGCTTAGGCAAAGACTCCATGACCAAGGACCCAACACAAATGAAACAAAAACAAAGATAAATAGATGTGGCTTAATTAAATTAATAAGCTTCTGCACAGCAAAAGAAAATTCACGGAGTTAACAGACAACCCACAGAGTGGGAGAAAATCTTTGCAATTTATACATCTGGCAAAAAACTAGTATCTAGAATGTACGAAGAACTCAAACAAATCAGCAATAAAAACCAAACAATTCAATTTAAAAAAATGGGCTAAGGACGTTAATAGACAATTCTCAAAAGAAGATATATAAATGGCCAATGAACATATGAAAAATGCTCAACACCACTATCAGGGAAATACAAATCAAAACCACAATGCAATACCACATAGGGTACAGCGTACACAGCTCAGGTGATGAGTGTACCAAACCTCAGAAATTACCACCAAAGAACTTATTCATGTAACCAATCACCACCTGTTCCCCCAAAACCTATTGAAATAAAAATAATAATAAAATAAAGTAAAAATAACTATTGACTTCTTTTATTCTTCTCCTGGGAAAAAAAAAAAAATTCTTCCACTTTAAGAGCCTTCTCTTCAGAGCCAAATCTGATTTCAAGCAAAACTACCAAAAACTCTGACTGCCATTGTCAATTGTGAATGGGTACTAACAACAAAATCTGCTCTAACAGAGCCAACCACAAAAACAGAAGGATGTGATGGCCTCTCCCTGGTATGACTTAAGGACAGTGGAGATATCTACAAGCAGAAATCCCTCCCAAACTACCTGAGCCCTGCTGCCTGAAACTCTATTAGTGAATCATTTCTTTATGAAAAACATTCTTCCAAGAGATCACATATTTAAGTCCATTTGGTGGCCAAGAGAATGGAAAGGAGGCACTAAAGAAAGAGGAAAAGAGAAAGGTAGTTGAAAGAAAAATATTTTGTTTTTAAGTTTTATTATTTACCCAAGGTCACAACAACTCGTAAGAGGTGGAGAAGGGAAATGACTTCAGGTTTTCTTGTTCTTAGTTTATGTGTCTACGAGCAGAGCAATCATGAAACATATCATGAACTCTTACCTTAATATTGTCAGTAATTGCTTTGTGTTCCCATGTGGCTTCCCTTTTTTAGTTTTCACTTTTCTCTTGTCAAATGAAAAACAACTAAATTTATGTAAACAGATCTTATTGTAAGGGGGAAGGAATGGATTATTGCAACAGTGGAAGGGAGACAGGGCGGTTGACTATTGAAACAGGGAGACTCTGCAAGCATCTTAAAGGTTAGGTAAAGAAGAGCTTTTCTTTTATGAGGAGTAACCAAGGCCTGAGAGAACCTGTTGTGGCGGAATAGGATGAGCAAGCGTGAAACGATTATATAGCCGATCACGAAATGCTGTATTCTAAGGTCAGTCTTTTTTTGAGAGAGACTTTTAAGGAGGGGTTGTTTGCTGGCTCCAGGGTTTAGGGGAGAAAGGATCTTAGTCTGGTTAACAAGCATTTTGCTCCAATTTGTCTGTGGGGAAGAAAATAATTTAGCTTATCATTTATGAGGCATAGAACCAGAATTTAAGGAATTTGTGTCTGGCCTCATCATAGGTAAACAAGGAAGTATCTGTGAGGCTAATATAAGTGCTATGGAGATGGGAGGTTTGTGTAGTATGCTATTTCAAAAAATAGAAGAATGGGAAATTTCTTAAACATTGCTGTATCCCAGAGTCATAGGACTCTGGTAAACTTTAACAATTCCACTTTTCCAGTTATAGACATTTTTCCTGATATGTCCATTGAAGTCCTGAGATGTATGACAGTCTTCCCATGCTCCCTGGCATTTATGAGAACTTCCTTTAAATAAATCACCCACAGTAGTATATCCACTCATAAAGTCTCTTAATGCATGTCAGGGTAGTATCAGCATTATATATATATAAAAAGTAAAGTCAGGGAAATTTGAACAAATAACCACAGATGTGAAGTTAGTAAATTAAAGTAATTTAGTAAATTTAGTAATTTAGTAAATTAGAAACATCACTTTCTCTTCAAATTTCTAACTATCAATAATTGCTTTGTTTTGTATATTTTTATTTTCTCTTGGGCAAAAAATAATGCTCTCTGTACTTAATATAGTCAATATGTTTATTAATCAATTAAAAATTATAAAATATTATGTAAATATGAAATATATTTAGTGCTTATCCTAATGAAATTGAGTAAGAAGCGTCAGTTTCATATATGAGATCCACTGCTTGATCAGTCTGCAATATTTCAGGGTATTTTTGTGATATTTCAAATAAATTTTAAAAATAGAAAAGAAAATATCCTGCAATGCGTCTAGCTATGCACATCATTAACTGCTGCATGTCATAAAAAGGATAATGTTGAAAACTTTATCTTCAAAACTTACCTTATACCTCATTACATGCCAAAACCTTTACTGCACTCCAACATAGTAACTCTTCATTGTATTGTCTATTATCACAAACATACTTCTATTATTTTATTCACCACAGGTCTTGATATATATTCACAATTCTGACTTGACACAGATGTGAGGAAAACAAGTCAAGAAATCATGTTTGACACAGGCAATTTAATTTATAATGATAGAGTGTATGTTTTTCTTATCTATGATTGTTGCAGTACTAATATGATAATTAATGATTGGTTAGCTTCATGTCTGTTCCTATTTATGTCCCAGCCACTAAGAATGTCAATAAAAATAATAATAAAGAAAAATAAGAAGAAAATGAAAAGTTATTGAACACTGTATAACTTACCTTGTTTAATTATTATTAAAATCATTCTAGGCAAGTAATATTATTGATGCTCAATTTACAGATTATAAAATATAGGTTTAGAACAACGTCACAAGGACAGGAATATAACTCAATAATTTGTGCCATCAGTACATCATATCTAAATTATATTATCAAAAGAGAGCATAAATTCAGGCCAGAAAAACGACAAAAGAAATGTTTCTTTTTAACATGTCTATAAACTTCTTGATTCTGAGTTTCCTGGGAGGTACCCAAGATTGAATTTAATTTTTTTACTTACTTTAGTTTTGGCTTTATTTTCTCATTTATAGTTTACTGATTTTATATTCAGTAGGTGTTTTATAATAAAAATAAGGATAATAAAATTAGCTAACATTTATGCAGCACTTACTGTGTGCCAAATACTCTTCTAAGTACTTTGCATGTATTAATTCATAATTCAACTCAAGCCATCTGGCCCCTAATGCATACTCTTAAAAATAATACAATACAAACTCATCTAATAAATGGTATACAACTATTTTATTTTACAAAGGGAAGCATAAATAAAATCAAATGACATGAAACATTTTTAAATAAAATGGTGTATATATCTCCCCAAGCTTAGTATATGATAGTCATTATCTCTTTATGCTTACACTAGTAAGTAGAAAAAAATGGGAAAATGTGAACATTCACAAGTCTTATACTGTAATGCTACATTGCCTAAAAACGCATGCAAGCCCAAGTAGACAACATACACATTTCCTATTTTATTTGACATTTAAATTGTTTCCAAAATAAGTTTTATTAGCCACTGCCTTACTATGGGTGTCAAATAAACATGACGAATGTGATTTCTTTCTTTAAGTGTGCATAAAGTAAATTAAACAAATTCAAACTTCTTCCTTAGAATTATATAATAGTCCCTAATTGAGAAATTTCAGTCTAATGAACAGCATTTTGTAGTTTATGCAATTATATTTTTTTCAATGTGTTTTTCAGCAAGGTCCAATTTGTGTAGAAATCATGGACACTTAGGAAATAGTCACTGGTTAAACGTTTACCTTATGTTCTTCACACAGTGTCAAATAATTGTGGGAAATAACACAATTGTTGCTCATATGTATACAGCTGGAGACATTGAATATACATAGAACGAAGAACTGTTAAAAATGCAAACTTAAAGCAATAAAATCCTCTGCAAATGCCAAAATGCTGCAGAGAAAGTAAAAATAATTCTAAATATAATAGAGTTATCAAGAAAACTCCCCTAGGATCTGGGCTGTTTTGTAACGAAATGAAATGATAAAAACTTATAGCAGAGATAGGAAAGTCTACATGAAAATGAAAATGGCATAGACAAGAGGTGTGTAGCAACTATTTAGGATATTCGTTATTCATGAATAAGAATCTCTGCACTCTGTTGGGAATAAGAAACTGATGTTTTCATGGCTACAATACAACGGACCAAAACTATTTTATCAAATAATTACATGTGTAATAGGTTTATAGAATAGGAGATTATCACCTTACAACTGTATTGTTTTCTTATTTCTATGTTCAATAATGATTTACTGGTTCTTCTTCCTCTGGACTTGGAGATGTCTCTGGTAAATTTTTGTGAATGGTGTGTAAATGACACACCATTATTTATTTCTTTAATATGGTACTTTTGAAATAAGTGAAGGTTGTATCTCTCCATAAGTTCCTTGAATGCTTTTTCTCCAATTATGTGTTTTCCTTAGAATTTCAACTTTTGGACCCCACTCTTGGATCATCACCTCCCATCTCCCATCTAACAAAGATCATTACTTTGTTTTTTGATGTCACTGGAAAATTAACCCATTGAGCCAACCACATTTTTATATTCTCTGTCTACTTAATGTCCTCTTTTTTCTCCTTTTTCAGATTCAAAGTCATGGCCAATCATGATAACATGAACTGTAGTATCATAGGGCTAGATAATAGAGACATTATCATACAGATACTTATTAGTGTTCCTTGTAGTTCAAACTTTCCATTATTCTAAGCTTCTAAGACTCAATTTCAATCAAGGAAAAATATGGTTTCAGAGTGATGATTTACTAGAAAGGAAAAGATCAGGACTCTATGATACAACCCACCTGTGTTTATGACTACAAGGATCAGTATTTCTGTTTCCTAGAAAAAGACCAGTTTATAAGATAAATATCCCTTACATTGTTTAAAGTCAGAGCACAATTGTTACCTCTAATTGTGGCCTTTATTTTGTTTAAATGCATTTTTTTCAATAACAATTACTATAAGAACTATGAGTTTTATATAATAAAATAAGATATCCAGTTTATCACTGCCTAATTTGTGCTTTTTATTGCACTAGAAAGCTACATTGTTTACAAATATCTGAAAGCAGCTTTAACATTGTCTGATTTTCAAACACAAACTTGGAACTCTCATGTGAGAAGGCTAACAGACAATTGATTCTAAATTTACAGGACTCACATGGCATAAAACACAGAGGTGACTCCTTCCTGTGCCTTCTTTACATCCCAAATACTGGATCTTTCCCGATAGGAGGTCATAAGTTCATCTCACATGGTTTTTCTTTTGCTAAACAGTGCTGCCAATCAAAGAACTTATTAATGTCAATCATCATGACAAATGTTAAAAACTAGATCCCTGTCCAGAAAGAACAGTTCATAGACCATCAGCTTAATTCACCAATGTACAAAAGTTTTTGGTTTTCTGGGATTAAAGTGCTTTTTACTAATGTCTATCTACAGAAATAGAAATCACATTTTGATATCAAAATAAAAAATGAACTTCAAATGAATTTACTTATTAGCATTTAAAATTGTGCCACAATTATTCAGCACAAGATTTATAATTTTTATTTTTTTTACATTATCAAGTTTTTTTCTCCTGCTGAGGGGATGGTTACCATCAATAGCTGCCTAAACATGCATCTGTCATTTCCCCTTCCATCTAGCCATCTATCCATTCACCCATCCATCTATCTATGCATTTTTCCATCCATCTATTCATCAATCCATCCTTTCTACCAACCAGGTGTCAAATCCTCTCGTAAGTAAGAAAACAAAAATGAGCCCTGCCTTCAAAAAGCTATGGATTAGAGAGAGTTGGAGGCTGACATAAAAGACTTGGAAAAGTATAAAGCTGTAATTTTAAGAAAATCCTTGAAGTAGAAGTATTCAAGGCTATGAGGGCAAATAACAGGATCTGATACAGTCAGTGAAGTCTGGGAAGGATGGGATTCTTAAGGAAACATTACATGAGCAAGCAATTATAAAATAGCTCACATTTTTTGAACATTTACTAAGTGCAAGACACTTTGCTAAATGCTTCACTATATATCCAAGGATGAATGGCTAGATGGATAGATGGATGGATTAATGAATAAAGGGATAGAAGGATGGATGAATGAAAGAAATGTGTTTATGGCAGTTACTGATGCAAGATTCCCAGCCCCACCAGGAGAAAGAAACTCAATAATGTAAAGCAAGCTACTATTTTCTCAAGTAGTACTTTATATGTACTATTAATATATTCAAAGTTGTTATAATTATTCTTTTTTAAAAAATACATTTTATTGTGTATGTTTAAGTCATACAACATGACACCTGAAATATAGACATAGTAAAAGTGGGTCAAATTAACATTCAACTCATCTTACAAGTTACCTTTTATTTTTTATTTTGTGGCAAAATATATTGCTGAGTTTTTGTATGTTATGCATTCTAGAATTTTTGATGCTACAAGGTTTTATAAAAATCAATTAGTAGTATTATTACCAACTGAGAGATAAGGTTTTACAGTTATATGCTAAATATGTAATTGCAGATTTCAGTAACTCAAAGTAGTATGAGTTGAACAAATTAATATTTACAAGCTGAGGAAATCATAAATGAGTAAACTAAGGTATTGGGACACACATCTGTCATCTGAATGATACTGTTACATGAATACAAAGAGGAAAATAGTTTAATATTAATATCTATAAAATTAATAACCACTTTTTATTTGGAAAGTTTGCCCAATAATCAAACATTTGAGTTATCTTGCAGATGTGAAAGAATCTTGTTATCACCACTTAAAAATAATGTTGTATATACTTTTTGTAATTGAACTAAAATGATCTTTGATGAATCATAAAATACAGCAAAATCTGAAAAAATAAAATAATCCAAAAGTCTAGGGAATTTAAGTTTCAGCTTAAATCTTGTTCCCACATTGGCATGCTTTGAAGTTATAAAATAGGGGGAATGGTATATCTGAATGCTTATTAAGTAGGATTTCTCTTGTAGATATGTAGATTTTTATTTAAACAAAGTCTTGTTCTGTTGACCAGGCTGGAGAGCAGTGGCACAATCTCAGCTCACTTCAATCTCTGCTTCCTGTGTGCAATCAATTCTCCTGCCTCAGCCTCCTGAGTAGCTGGAACTACAGGCACACACTGCCACACCCAACTAATTTTTTGTATTTTAGCAGAGATGGGGTTTCACTGTGTTGCCCAGGCTGGTCTCAAATCCATGAGCTCAGGCAATCTGTCCTCCTGGGCCTCCCAAAGTGCTAGGATTACAGGCATAACCCACCACACTTACCCTCTTATAGATATTCTAATTTAGATATGCCTCTGGGTATAATCAAAAAAGCAGATAGACATATTTTAGAAAGAGTATATAATTATATATATATATATATATATATACACATTGAGAAAATCTTGCAACATGCAAACATCAAAAAGGGAAACCTTTCAAAATGCATTAGTCTTTGCAAAAATTCTGCAATATACACAGCCATTATTTTTTCTTATATATGGATTCCAGCTGCAATGAAACCTATGAAATAGAAAGAACTTCCAGAAATCCAAGAAAGTAAATAAATATATATGGTTGTGAGAATAATAAGAATACTTAATAAATGATGGGACAAATAATTATCCTAATGAGGAAAAATATTATTGCAAAGTGTACTAAAAAGTGATACTCCGACATATAATCATGTAAATTAATAAACTTTTTAAAACTTTATATAAAAAATATAGTAATTGACATTGTTAGGCTCTGTGTCTCCACCCAAATCTCATGTTGAATTGTGATCTTCAGTGTTGGAGGAGGGACCGGGTGGGAGGTGATTGGATCAGGGGCAAATTTCCCCTTTGATTTTCTCATGAGAGTTAGAGTTAGTGAGTTCTCACTGAGAGGGGAGACCCCTAGCCTCCTTCAATTTAACCTCCTCCCTTCCCTCTTCCAGACTGGAAGGAGGGTGAAGAGGGAAAAA